>NC_053421.1:8838599-8958599 GCF_016859285.1 Xiphias gladius
CTGCCAATAGAAAATAGACTCCTTCAACACCTTATCCACCCACCCTCCCTCCCACAGCCACTAAAACTACTCCCCAAGGCATGACTTCTTCCAACTTCCATCTGCCAGGATAGGTTTATCATACAGCTCCCCTGTCAATCACACACACACCTGTGCCTTGTAAGCTGCCCACCCCTTCCAAACAAAATTCCACCTGGCCTCTTTCAACCTCTGACCCCACCCTTACCCAAGTCTCCCTCCTTCCCTTAATCCTTTCTTCCATCCGTCGACTCCTCCGCTTCCTTCTTTCTTCTACAACACCTGCGCTTTTAAATCCCCACATCAGGATGGACCATTTCACCTGAACACACATGCACACATTGCCAGTAAATACATGCAACCACCGTCCCAGGAAACACACACAAACATACACAAGTATGTACAAACACACACACGACACACACACAGTCACATGCACTGTGTCTGACAAGACAACAACCAGCACCAGCTGCTTCCATCTCCTAGCAACGGCCAGCCTGATAGATGACCCAACTATGGATGATTACCGTAAATCACCACAGCTCACACACTGAAGGAGAGAAAGGAGAAAGAGAGCTTGAGAAAAAACACTGAGAAAGACAGAGAGAGAGAGAGAGAAAGAGAGAGAGACTACGGACTGAAAACGATCAGAAATAGAGGGCCAGGGCTGGTCATGTGCGCACTGATGCAGCTCGATGAGCTCAAATTCATTCATTTAATTTCATTCATTTTAAAGCACACACACATTTAATGTTGAGTGTACAAATGAACACTCTCATGTATCAACACATGCACTCATATATGCACAGTTCATACACTGCTACACACAAAATAAACCTGTATATATATGAACACTCATAAAAATGCAGATCTGCATATACACAAATGGGTGTGCACACTTTGTCGTGTATTAAACACATTCAGATACACATTGGCAGCATTGTCGCTGTAATCTGAAACCGCAGTCCCCACCTCCCTACAGAGGCGCTTGTCTGTCACAGATTCACCTCTTTTACACAGAGGCGCCAATTGAAGGCCAGGCGATGCTGTAGACTGGGTCTAAACACTACTTCGTAGAGCAGGGGAAGTACTGTACTACTGAAAAAAATGAACACAGAACTGCTTTTTATGATGCCTGACAAAATATTATTGATTTTGGCCAGTGTATTAAATCTTGAATTTTATATGTTGAATAATAACCTGCACCTGAAAGTTCCCCTAAATGACATTCTTTTTATTTTACTTCAAAATTAATATCTAATAACTTTTCCATAATCTTTTAACTTACCTTTGATTACGATAAAACACATTTACATAAAGCCATACCCGACTGGCAGGCAGTCTATATTCCAGGTTTTCTAAATTTAGCATCATGACAAACTACCTCCAGAAGTTTTAAATAATTGCATTCTGAACAAAGTTTACTCCAAATTATCCACAGATCTTCGATATGCACACGCAGCTGCTCCATTTACTTCCCCTTCATTTTCTGCTCTCCCAGACATGCAATCTGTCCCTCTCTTTCCCTTTTTTCTTTCTTCGCTCCCCCTCCTTGTTCCCTCACTCCCTCCCTGTGAGTCCTGGCTGCTGCAGACATTTGATCTGGCTGCCTTGTGATAGATTGACAGGTAATGAGGAGGTTGAAGGGGCGTTGGAGACAGGAGCAGGTGTTCAGCACAGTCTTTTTGGCCAGCGCTAAGCTGCCATGTCCTTCAGTGCTGCACCGCACCACTCTGCTTCCTCCCTCTCTCACTCATTCTTTTCCTCCTTCTTTCCTTCCTTCTTTCCACCATCCCCCCTTTCTCTTCCTGAGAGAAGAGTACTATGCAATCCATCACACAGTGACAGGGTCGGACATAGACTGTCTTTATATGGGGAAAAACGCATGGGCCGTGGAAATAAATACAGAAACGAACATCGAGTCCCATGCTTGCAGCAGTAAACTAGGCCTCCGACTGATCAGTCAAAGTATGTCGAGGCAAGGATGAGACTGATTTGGAGCATCCTGTGCAGAGTAGACCGATATGGGCCTTTAAGATGCTGATACTGGTGCCCATATAACTTTTACCATGCTAAAAAGATTCCACTATTATGTGTTTCCCCTCTATAAAGTATTCTTGTCAGGTCAGAAAAGCATTTGAAACAGCATGTGGCCATCATTTAATGCTAAAAGTCACTTGAAAGCCAAAATAATGACATTATTTTAGATTTAGCAGCTCTACAAGGTAGAGAATGCAGGCCTCACTGCAGGATTTACACACTTGAGATGGTGAGTAAATCCTCCCACACCTCACTGAGGTGCATTTTCTAGTCAGCCACCTGAAATAAAAACATTGCTAACAGGTTCATATTCACCTGCTGTAGTCAGGCAGAAATTCTGCCTACATCATATCAGAGGTGGACAGCCTTGGTTGGCCAATATCCAGCAAGAAGCCAATATCAGGAACCGTACAGTATACGGAATGCCAGTCTGGCACTACACCTATCTGAGTCAGTCTACACTTTGACCTGTTACAATCCTGCTGACATAGCGAAGCATTGCTGTGCATCATACCTCACAAAGTAAGGAGGTGGAAAGCGCGGAGAGGAAGATGATGAGTGGGAAGACAGAGCAGAGATCTGAGGAAGGGGAGAGTTAAGGAGAAGCTGCATCAAAATATGGGCTGCCAGTGAATATGAGTGTTTTTAAATGCGCAATCAAGATCATTTGCTTTGGTTTTGATTTAGACCAAATTGTTACTTTGCTGTATCTATTGTTCTGGTTGCATTTCACAAGTAACATGTCAAGCAAACCACAAAAAATCCATCAACAGAAGCCACAAGGGAAGGTAATTTGCTTCACTCGTCAGGAATTTGGTGCAGGAAAGGTCTTTGTTCTGGGGTTGAGCTTGTCCTTGAACTGTTATTCATGGCAGGTTTAACTCAAAATGATCACAGCTTGCTGCACTTGGGTTGGATCATATGAGTTTCAATCCAAACAAATTTCCAGTGTACTGAGAAACTTCCCTCTGTCCAGCTTCTGTGTGACATGTGTCCAAGGTCTAAGGTAGAAACCAACGGTTCTGCTAAAGCTACTTCTGTAGCTTTGAAAACACCTGCGATTCGGTAAGGGTGGCGCTTCCATTTTTCGTCATAGGAGCCAGCAGACAGAGCCAGTGGGGGAAAAACAAGGCTTGTGCCTATAAATCCACCCCTCCAGTTTACTACCCAACATTAAAGGACATGTCACCCTCCTAAATAAGCAGACTGAGAGGAGACAGCAGGGCTAAAACAGGGAGCATTTGCATGTTCCCTCAAACATTCCTGAGAGGTGAACAAACCGCTCGACCACCTTCCTCCAGTTATATCAACATCAAAGTTCAAACAATTTGAGATTACGCTATACATGATGAATGCCATCAGCTTGCTGTCATGACGGACCTCTCTGAGGCAAAGAGAGGGTTTGGATACGAAGAGAAACTTGCGAGTCCTGTTATCTAGGTTTTGTTTTTATCGGCATTCCTACAAATGGATTTGAACATTGAAATCCAGCACCTGGTCAGACATCTGACCAGCTTTCTTACTTATTCATAGCTACAAAAACAGCTTCACCTGGACAGTCTTACAGACAGTTTAATTATTTAAAATAAGACTAGATAAGAGTGTGTAGAATTAAAGAGGAAGCTACCAAGCTTAAAATTAGCCTTTCCCAATTGTCACCCTAGTCAAAGAGAACCTGTTTTCTGGGGAAAAAAAAAAAAAAAAAAACGTCGCTGACGCGCAATCACATTCAAACACACTCGCCTGTCAGTTTATAACTCTCCTACTCTCTCTCTCTCTCACACACACACACACACACACACACACACACACACACACATAATGACACACACACAGACCAAACGCTGTCCAATACACAAATAGACACCCACACATTACACACTTTTTAAGCCCTCGTCTGGCATCAGCTGTCACACAACCTGTCTCGGAGAACTAAGCAGAGACAGACGCTGTCAACTTAGAGTGCCTCAAATGCCCACATCCAGCCAGGCAGAGGAGAAATCAAGCCTGTCTCCCAGTATAATTTGCGCTAATCCTTCATGGGAGATAGTAAAGTCTATGGCATATCTGCCTAATAGCATCAGTCACCGGCAGGTTCTAATCTCATATTTAGACCCATTTCCATCACAGACTGACGACAAAAGCACCAGCACAAAGTGTGATTACCTTCTTATTTTTTACATTTCTGCATGACTTGACTCCTGATAATGGTGGTGGTGGTTGTGGGGGGGTGGTTTAAAAACATGAGAAGGAAAAACTTCGAGGTTCTTTTCTTGGTGGAGGAAGAAGAAAGTCATTTCAGACAACTACAGAAGACAGGTGGACAGAAAAAAAAGGAATAAAGTAAGTGGCGAACTGTATCAGGAAAGAGAAAGTGGAGGTAAAGAGAGTGAGAACCTTTCAGTCAAGAGGCCGCACGCACTCACACACTCGCTCGCATTTACATTTACATATCCTCATGCACACCTTACACACTCACATACACACGCTTCTTTTCAAAGCGTTTACAACCTGTGGTGTTTGTCCTGCTCTGCTGGCTGCTTTACCACGTGCATTTGAATGCCGACTGGAGTGCATCCCTCTCTTTCAGACAGTGCCATAAAAGACGACACACACAATGAGGGCTCTTTTCAGCCGAGTGGGGCTGCCTGGGGGTAGGGAAGCACCTCCAAAACCGCCACAGCACTTCAACTCTCAGGGCACAATGAGGTGCTAAGCCTTGATGAATAATAAGAGATTATTCATAAAGATGACAAACAGAACAGAAACAAACTATACAAAGTGTTACGATGAAAAGTCCTTCAGTTGCAGCTTTTCCTCTACAGTGTGTCTTGTCTGTGTGTGAGTGTGTGTCTCCAAGAGTGACCTGGCAAAAGGAGGGATACAAAAGGAAGGGGCGGTAGCACAAGGATCTTAATGAAGCCGTAAATCAGAGTCCGATGAGAACAGACTCCGAACGAGGATCACATCACTGGAGATCAATGTAGACAGCTCCACACACACACACAAACAAACAAACACACACACACACTGATGAGAATAAAGACAAGAAACAGCCAGACGCCAACACATCCCAGAATTCCCAAGTGAAGCCGACTTATGAAGGTGTAAGCAAGTAAATGAGCATAAACACACGTTCATTCACACGCACACAAAGTGGCACACATTCATCTGCAATCTATTTAACTTGCTCCACATTGTCCCCCCCCAGAACCCACCCATGGGCTAAGGAGTCCCACCTCCTTGTTCAATCCCGCTCGTCTGAATAATATCAGCCGTGATGAATGGCGCCATAACTCTGATATCCACAATCAATCTCTGCTTTAAAGACACATCCATCTTCTGTAATGCTGATGGTGGGAGGGGGAGGAGGTGGTAGGGTGCCCGCCTGACCTCCCATAGTGGATGGGTTTTGGAGAGTTGGAGCGCGTGTGTGTGTGTGTGTGTGTGGGGGGGGGTAGAAGAACCAAGTAAGAAGGGTAGTGGGGGGCCACTGAGTGATGTCTGTCAGCTCACATCTTGCTGCAAAATAAATGAGGCTTATGAAGACAAATGAAACAGGGCTGTCTTCCCAGTCCTTCACCTCCCTGACACACACACACACACACACACACACACACACACACACACTCACACACACAGGACAGAGTGAGGAGGTGAAAAGACAAATAAGAGAGAGGAAGAGACCTAAGAAAACAGAGGGCATTCATTAATGCTGTGACTTGTATTCTTGATCTCCATATAAACACTAATGTTGTTGAATACAGTCAGTGTTCAGTCAGTTAGTGTAGTCAACATGAGTCGAGTCATCCATAGGTGCCAAAATATGCTTTGAGACCTTAGCAGAGCTGTTTAAATATGTTTTATCGCGCTGTAGCTAAACTTGGCAGCATGTTACAATCAATTAAAAGCTCCTCCTGCTGAAGACCCTTTTCTCAGCAAGAAAAAGGGAAAATAAAAGGTGTCAAAATGGCCACTGCCTGACTAAAACTCAAGCCCTGAAGTCATACCTATGTCTTTGTGTACAGAGGAGGGGGGCGGGGAAGTATTTAGTGGGCTGAGGGGTTTAAAGAGTGAACTATCAATGACCTGTTGGAAAGGTCACCCCTCAGTGACATCGCCACTGAATATTCTTCTTAATGATGAGCCACGTCTTTGAACCCACGCAGACAAAGCAAGGAAACATTATACTGTCAGGAGGGCTCCCCCACTTCTTCTTCCTACCCCCCCGCTCTCTGTCAGCTCACCACCTCATGCTGCCCTGACTTGTATTTTTAATTATTAAACAGAGAATTTCACCCAGAGCTTTTCAGCTGCTCTTAAGGCTGTCTGATCTGCAAGGACCTGGGTGAATTCTGCAGCGACCGCTAGAAATAAAAATGTACTCTCTTTAGTCCGGTGTTAGAAAGCAAAAGTAAGCAAGTAAACATAGTTTTCAAAATGGACATATGCTTGACAGCTGCATTGGAATTGTTTTTAATTGTAATCCCTAGCAGGCATTGATGCATTGTCCTTCTACATACATTTCTATCAGTTCTAAACTATGGAAATGTCCCTGCATCTAATATTGGTTGCCACCAAAGCCTAGTTGTATTAATTTCATTTTAAAACAGGTACAAATGTTATTAATTCAATACGATAAATTATACAAAACTGGCTAGCGAATGATAACACTGCTCTAGAAATATGTGATTTCTTTAGCTATTATATTGCTCATAAATTGGACACAAGAGCCTGACAAGTTGTACAAAATAAGGCATTGCACAAACATGGAAACAAGGCCCACTTTACTGCAACTAAACCCAGGTAAAGAGGCAGATTACAGTGTTAAAACTGGCCTCTCTTGACGTCAAATCTGGCTATGGTGGAGGAAGGGAAGGGCACCTAGGTGAGATAGTTTATTGATTCTGGAAGTGGCTGGGATGGAGTTAACCCTAGCAGGGGCTGATGATGGGGGTGGATGAGGGGTTGGGATGAAAGGTGAGCCGATGATGGATGAGAGGAAGCTGGAAATGGAGTGCGTGCGGTGAGGTAAGACATTAACACAAAAAGTTGTAGATAGGCATGCCATGACTGGACTGACACAGCTTGCTATTGTAACTGACACATTGGTTACAACAGGCGTTCCTATGAACAAGCTGTTCTGCAATGTAATGCGTTCTTAAACGGGCCCCGAACGTTCAGTGCCGTGACCCCGCAGACCTCCGACTGGGGCCCGACCAGCCGAGAACCTAATCTCTCCGTCAAACAAACGTCTTCAGTAGCAGGTATGGAGACTGCTTGTGTATCTGTGCATATAAATGTTTCCAGACATTTATATACACACCACTAGGAGATAAAATTAGTAAAAATGACAGCAAAGTCAGTAAAGAATGATATGGGAGGAGTGCTAACAGCTAATCTCTAATGAGGCTGCAATAATAATCAGAAAGATAAAGGCTGTCATTAACCAGATCTGCAACCGTGGCCCTGGAGGAGCATGACACATGCATACACAAAAATGTCAATTCACTAATCCAAGTGGTAAGATAAAGTTGCTGCATTAAATATCTTTCAATACCAAAATTCAAGGTCTAAAGTATTATTAATATCAGCACTGGGTGATAATTTTATGAATGACTGTAAAATAAAATTCTGTGTAGGTCGTTGAACTGTTAGCTCGCAGGGAACACTGGTTTTGAATGTTCTTTAATGCCATTTTTTCTTTCAGATTTTCTTCAAAGTTGGACTGACTTTGGCTTTAAGGTATAGCAACTGCCTGCACTCACTGAGGTAACCTTGCATACACAAACAAACACTTGTACACACACAAACACACACACACAGCATCTGTGTGTGAATACAGGGAAGACAGAAAACATTACAGGGCCCTTTTTTTGGCACCAGGCAAAGTGTGTAGGGGGGGGGGGGTGAACGGCGGGGGCGGGCTGAAGGAGTAGAGATGAGTGAGGGAGGGAGGGAGGGAAGGAAGGAGGGAGGGTTGAGCGTTGGAATGAACTCTCTCAGGCTTTGTGGTGCACGTTTCCCAAGGCCCCCGCCTGGCCCCTTTGATAAATGACACATGTCATTCTGTCAGCTTGTGACACTGCAGCTGGGAGGCCCTGTGATGTATGGCTCTGCTGAAAAAGGAAATCAACTTTTTTCCCTTCTCTCTCTCTCCTCCTGTTTCTGTCTCCCTCTCTCTTCCCTTCTTTCTCCCTCCCTCCTTCCCTTGGCCCAGGCTGAGTGCATGGCCTTTTTATATGAGGATTTAGGTTTCCTCTGGTCCAGTAAGCTCCCCACCACCCACCCCCACAGCAAGAGACAGGCATACATCCAGCCAGGTTGTGGCTGGTTTGTTCTCCCGCACACACAAACTTGCAATGACGTTGCCATTATGATCATGTACAAAGCCGTAACCTGAGGAAAAGGGGGCAACGCCACGTCGGAGGTGGATCCAGGATTTATGGCTAAGAGCCGAGGAAGTAAACAAAGTATGCACTTTTTAGTAGGCAAAGGGGGGCAGGTGGAGAGGGGGGCAAGATTCCGGTTGGGCAGGATGGCTGGTGTCTCCCACTGGGTCATCTGTCATCCATGTGTCTGACTGGAGGACGAGCACACACAGCTCTGGAAACATTGCGCATACACACACACTCCCACAGGAACTGGGATGAACTAAGAAAAGTATGCCACACACCCACACACACACACACACACACACAGTTACACGGGTACAGTACAGTTGATGTAGGCAGATAAATATTCACACTTGAAGAGAGATTTCAAAGCAAATACCCACACTATCAATCTTCAAACGATGAAAAAAAAAGAAAACAAAGACGCTATGAGATTTTATTTCACAGGGCAAATGAGTCTAGCCAATGAGCTCTCCCATGAGGCCTGCCCTAACCCTCCCTTCCTGGCAGATTAGCCTATCACGGCATCCCACTGACCCCTCTTCTCCATGCACCGCCCACGCAATGGGTGAGCCAGCATAAAGAAGACCAATCTCTCTCTTTCCCTTTTTTTCCCTCTTGCATACACACTTTCTTACTCTCTCTCTAATCATATCCTGGTTCTGGTCTTTCCCTTCCTCAGTCTCCCCCTCCCTCTCTTTCCCTCTTTTCTCTGTCTTTACACCCCTCCTCCCTCTTGTTTCTCTCTCAACGGCTGACCTGTTATCAGCGCTCTGGAGATTTAACGGGCAAAAAAACCCCACAAAAAAACAGCCGAGTGTGAGTCAGGCGTGACGGGGGGACGTTTCCCAGTGTCGCCGCTCAATCTTCACAATCTTCATGAGATCTCACACATATACAACTCATCCACCGCTACAAGACAAACGCACTGATTTGAAATCAAGCAAATGTCCACATATCATCATTCAGTTCAGTTAGGTGAAATCGTGATGAGGTGATGGATGTGTTGGTATGAAATTACAGGAATGAGGAACAGGATTCAGGCCCTTCAGCCGGGCTGCATACACACTAATGAGTAAGAGTTCACTATGTGTTGCTATGGGGACCAGGGCTACTTTGACTAAAGGAGAGCAAAAGAGCAAGAGACACAGAGAGAAGACACAGAGAAGAGAAAAAAGGAAACAGCATGAAAAGGGAGGAGAAGTTGGTGAGGATCCAAGAGACACAGGGGGGAAAGAAAGGGGAGGGTCAGACATATCAATAAATTTGTTTACCAATATTTATAATTTATTAAAAGATGACCCATAGAGTAGGTTGAATATGACGGATATATTTCAACATCACGTTTATTATGAAATGCAACAATACACTGTTGTCTAAGGAAGGCTCTTTTAACCACATTTAATAGTAATGCTGCATTTTGAATGGATTAAACAACAAGGTAACAATATTTATAGTGTTAGTATTATTATCATTGCTATTATTATTGGCTTAGAGCATTTTAGTATCATGTAATTCTGGTTGAAACTCAACATATTTGGAATTTTTGGTGGCATGAAAATTGTCAAATTAATACCATGCAGCATTATAAATATCAGTTATCTGCACCTTCCAGCACTGAAACACTGATATTCATTGTAAAAGGCTCATATCCGTTTGAACCTAAATAGAATATAAAGTCAGCTGAGGTAGGGAGAGAAACCGAGCCAGAGGGAGAAAGAGAAGAAAGAAAAACATGTAGAGGAGTGCAGCAATCCGCCGGACTGCGGCCACCTGGGGGTCACGAACTGCCTACGACCCCATAAGATGTGCACTCTGGCCGGAATGGGGTGTGTGTACGTGATTTGTTGTGGGGGGGGGGGGCAAGATATCATTAGGGCTGAGTGATGAGTGGTGGCCATGTCTGACGACTGCAGGGTAGAGCTCCGCTGCAGGACCGACACCGCATTTATAAATGCCAGGAGGGCTTCACAATGCAGTCAACGGCACCAGTGCAACAACTGTGTGTATGTATGTGTGGTTAGAGGAGGGGGGTAAAACAGCACTGGTATGAGCCCCGCTGTTAACAAGCTGTCTCTGTGACCCACAGGATATTGCTATACACATGTAGACAGCAAACACACTGAAAACACACACCGTTGCTGCCACTGGAGGAACATTCCTACCACTAATGTCCAGCTACATGAATAGTGTAGCCACTGTAGCCATTTTGTTTTTGTTTAGTCTCCTTGTTGCCCAAAGTTTGGTTTGAGTGGTTTGATTTTCTCTTTTAATCACAGCTGGAGAAGAGGAAGAAAAAGGAATGAGGAAATGAAGGAAGTGATATGACAAGAGGGGCAGTGTGTGGTGGCAGGATCCTGGGAGTGTGTTGTTGCATGTGTGTGTAAGAAGGCAGCAGTGTTGGACTCCAAGGTCAGCCGATAAACACTACATTCACAACTTAAGAGGGGAGGTAGGTGGAGAACCTGCAACCTCCCATATCCCCCGATTCCTCTGATTCTAGCAAAGCTTTCGCTTCAATTAATCACTGGAATTGTTACACCATGGTAATTCCAAAAACAATCTCCATGATCACACGCACAAACAAAATTTCAAATTGCTATCATCCATCTCACCCGCCCCCGTTAAAAGGACGGGGGGGGGGGCTGCTGGCCAGTGAGATGATGGTGAAAAATTAACGGCAGGCAGCCAAACAAGTAAAGGCACCAGGGCGAGGGGATCAATGCACGGCATCCGCGGCAGGAGCAGCTATGTAAAACACTTGCCTTAAGTCAGCCGCATCCGGTTAATATTTAATCCCCCCATCCATCTCCACAAAGAGCGTTTCCCTTTTAGCTTTAGCTGCCGTTTACTTTGATTACACACAACCGTTTGGGATGGAGGGGCAAAGCAGGAATGATAAGAGAGCATGTTGGGTGATTTGCATGGGGATGGAAAATGTTCTCAGGTTTGATAATCGCTCAGAGCAGTGAAGTGCCAGTGTGAGACAGAAGAGAGGGGATAGGCCTGAAGAAAGAATGAAATAAAAAGAGAAACAGGGAGAGAGAGAGAGAGGTTAGATTTGTGGAGAGAAGAAAAAAAAAGATGATGCAGAATGAAGCTCTGAAAAACACACGGAATTTCACTCTGAGGGGTTGCCTTATTTTAAACAAGAGATATGCAAATAAAGCAGGAGTAGCAAAATAACACTGATATTATCTTCCCGGGTTATTTTCTGTGGCAAATGATTTCTAGGGAGGAAATCCAAAACTGTAACTCCCAAGTGAACATGCAAATCCATCTGTGTATTCCTGGGGAGCCTTCCGCGCTCACTCTCATGTTGCTTTTTCACGTTGCTGTTTTTCCTTCCTCCTTATACCGACTGAAGCTTCTCATGTTTATTCTGCGTTGGCACCGAAAACTGGCTTTATTAGAGAAGGCAAGTACTAACTATACAGTGTCAACACTGTGGCACATGAGCATATAATAACTTTAACATTCATACGACACGTGCATGTGAGGCTTAATTATATGGTGTATAATTAGAAATAAAGGTGTGTAACACGACATGCAAGTTTTTATTACTCACACTCACACACCTTCACCACTTTGACCAACTGAATCCTAGTCTCATACCCATACTGTTTCTTTTTCACTTTCACAATTAAAGGGAAAATAAAAATGCATACCACTGATCTAAACCCCCAAAAAGTGAGAAAATATGGCAAATGGAGAACACACCGCTTAAATTTCCTTTTTCTCGCTGTAAAGCCAGAAGCATGACTGCCGACGCAAACATGTGTTTATCAGCCAGCGGGTTTACTGGAAGGGAGCCTTTGAGATGTGCAAGGGCAACTGTTCATTTTCTCACTCATTGACCTCAGCTCCCCATTTTACACTGAGGAATAAAAGCGGCCCATGTATAAGCCAACAGGGTGAGTAAGAGAGGATCGAGGGAACCAGCATCTTAGTTAGTCTGCAGCCACTGCTTTGCAAAAGGTGAACACACCACACACTGTGTACAAATGCACCCAAACACACACATCATAGTTGTAATTAAGGGGGGGGTTCAACCTGTACAATACAGTTAAACACAATATTGCAACCCAGTCTATATTTGTATAACAGAATACTTTTATAGGTGGTAACAATCTGATGGAGGGGTGTCATACTTAAGCTAAATCAACGTTTTTAGATGCCTATGTTATCTTTGGTGATGTTCGGTAACTTGAGAGCAGGGTTTGCTACAAACAGATCAGTTTGTCCAGCTATAAAATGGACAAAACTGGACAGCCCCCCACCCCGAACGTCCACCTACAGACACATCACCCTGATCACTAATATGCCGAGCTATTGATTAGCAAGCGTCTGCGGCTGGCTGCCGTTTCAAACGGGGAAGAGAACCGGGACTGCGGGGCCTGTGACAACACTTACAAGGGTAAAGTGGTATTTCTCTCGTACGCCGACAGCTGGACAAGGGGGTGGGGGGGTGTGTGCGTGGGGTGGTGTAGGGATGGAGGGATGCGTGCGCGAGTCGGGAGGGGCATTCGGCCGGCTGGGCAGTAATTCTTAATTGACACCTGTCAGGATAATGGCGGCACTCACAGCTGTTGCGGTAGAATTTGTCCATCGTCCCGTTCATCTGTCAGCTCTAATACCCATCCTGAAAGTAGCCCCCCCCCGACAATGACTCCATCCCACCAGCCCTCCCCTCGCCATCCATCCACCCCCATAGTCTCCCACCCACTAACACCACCTTTTTTTTGATGATGCTGTTGGACTAAACATTGCTGCCCACTGCCATCTTCAAACATCCATTCTTCCCATCTCTCTCCATTCTATTCAAGTATTGGAATGACAGTAAAAATTATGCCAAAACAGAACTATTTCCTTACATGGCTGTTTGCATTCAAACCATGTGGAGATGATTCACTATTTGGTGAAACATTTCTTCAGAAAAATCACGAATGTAATATTAAACTCTTTCACTCCTTCCGTCATTTGTTTCCCTTTCAGCTTTTCGTTTCCCCGACAATCTCCACCTAACTTTGTCTGATACACCCAACAACAAAAAAAAGGAGTGCAGTTTGAAAAAAAAGAGAAAAACATTTTTTGTCATTCCCGTTTTTCATTCACCCCATCCGTCCCCCTCCGCTACAACCAGCACTTCTCTCTTTTTTCTCTTTGCTTTTGAGTGGCGAAAAATGAGTATTCATCCAGAAGAGAGGGGGATGTGAGATGAGAAACATGCTGGAGAGGGGAAAAGAGCAAGAAATAAAGGGAGAGGGAGTGCCGAAAAAATGAGAGAAGAGATGAGAGGTATCTGAAAGAGACGGAGAGAGAGAGAGAGAGAGAGGTAGAGATGCATAAAGTAAGAAGAGACAGAGGAGAAGGAGGAGTGTGCAAGGATTGGGTGTCCCTGGATAGGGCTTTTGCTCTTCTGTAGTGGGCCCATCTCGTTTGTCTTGTTTGTTTGTTGGCATCAAAGAGCTGCCTCTCACTCCCCCTGCTAACTGATGTAATGAGTGGGTAAGCTACATGTTTTTTTTTTTCCTGCGCCAAGGAATTCAAATACTTATTAGACAAAATATTCTGTAATTGCTCATCTTTTATTGATAGAAGTAACATGTTAAATTTGGCTCTAGCAGACTTTCCCATACCCTCTCGAGGAGGCACGGCACTGATCAAGAGAGCAAATTTACCCTCGGCAAATGTAATACTTTACTTAAGAAAATTTGAGTTGTCAATTTTTTGCCTTAAATTTTGCACGACTACTTCTCTTGAACGCTTCCCCTCTTATCTTCCTCATGTCTCAAATTATGTGCCAGAGCGAAAACAGTAAAAACAACATATCAACAAATTTTCATTAATGAGCTCTTAAGCCTTACATGCCCACTGTGGAGCCTTAACAAAATGTAATTACTCAGCACAACACAAATATTACATAGTAATTAAGCACATTTAACACAAAGCTGATAAAAGCAACAGCACACTGTTTATCAAAGCTTTGAGTCCAATCTGAATTTCACATAAGTTAAAAACAAACGAGTTTGTTATGCTGCTAAAACATTGAAAAATGAGAACAAAAATTCTTTATTTGGGGGGAAATTGTTTTTCTATGGCAGTCAGGAGTAAGACTGCTTGTCAGCCCAGTCCCAGAGGGCTGCTTTCTATCTGTTTCAGACTTGATTTTCTCAGACTTGGATTTTTTTCTTTTTTGGATCCCATGACTTGCTGCCGTTTTTATGTGCTTCAAGGCAGGCAACAAAGCACATCTGGCTGCTTTAATGATATGATTTCCCATCATACTAAGCCACCTCCATTATGACCTCCCACAGAGACATGCTGGCTGCACTTAAGCAATAGGTGTAGGTGTGTGTCTGTGTTTCTGTCAGTCTGACTGTCTGTGTTTATGGTTGACAATGTGTGTATGTGTTTAAAGTGCAGCAAGGGCAACACACTGCCAGTGATGGTAGCAGCGTGCCCTGAGGGCAGCTTTTGTTGAGAATGCCCCGGAAAGAATCAGAGAGAAAGAAAGAGAACAAGACAAGGATGGGTATTAATACTATGGTGTGGAATATATCCTCATCTATGGGAACAGAAAAAGCTTCACACATACTGCTTAAACCTTGCTAATACTTTCCCTTTACTTATATTAGTTATTCACTGATAATCAATACTTAATAAAAACCTTTCATGCTTATCTTGAAACCGTTTCGGTGATGAGAATGTAACTAATGTTTTTTGTGCCCAACTCTTTTGCAAAAGAATTACATTTTGCAAGTATAATAAACGCAACTAATGCGTACAATAATGTACTGTAACTAGGAAACTAATACCACACACACAGACACACGCGCAACAGCGGCAACGCTTGTGGTGACTCGCAGTATTAGAAGAGCGAGCTGAGCACGTTTGACCTTTGACTGGCTCAACTCCCAGATGTAAATTTAACTATTAGTTTCGGAGGGTGGCGCTGGAGCAAAAGTGGCTATCGACGAGGTCGATCGATGCCACCTGGTAACGACACCGCCGCTCCAATTAGCGTGACCTCTAGCCAAGTCCAAGCACACACGCTAAAGGGAGCGCCTAGGAAGCATACAGCACACCTGAAGGGGGTAAAATAAAACAGGCTGCGGTGGATCAATATGTGTTCCTGCTCTGTCTGATATCCCTCCTTTTGATTTGCAATAGAGAACAGATATGACAGTCAGAAGTGAGAAATATGTGGAGCTGCTGTTAGAGGTTGTTTTCGTGCTCCTGTGGGGGAACAGAGAGGGGATCTGAAGGCAGGCCTAAAGAGGATGACTAACATGGCGTGGTTACCGTTGCGCGCGTTCAAGTTATTCATTCCAGGAAAACTAACACTGGTCAGAGCAAAGCTACAAGCACACACACCCGCTTCGCCTCTGTCTCTCTCCCCTTCTCTCTCTTACACACACACACACACACAAACAGAAACAAACATGCACTATTTTCATCAACAGAAACATTGAATTCTAAGATAAATTTCTATTTTCTCAGAAGGTGGGAAGCCTTAAGCCATTGGAAGTTATAAGTCACTCCAACTTTAAGTCCAAAGACACTAGTTCCTTAGCTGAAAATCAACTTTTCATCAAAACAAAACAAAATTTCTAATTCTCAGGAAGGAGGGTGTTATTCTAATCCGGCAACCTTAAAAGTGAACAAAAACACACCTAAAGGCTATATACTGCTCTCCTCAGGATGCTGGTGTAGACAGAGGAGTTTGAGGGGGGCATATAAATCTCAGCATGCTGATTATTTCGAGGGGAGAATATCGCATAACAAAATCGTCAAGTAAGAGCACAAAGGTCGCTGTGTAATCTTAGCTTCCCCGGGCATGCAAAATCATTAATCCCTGGGCACTGTGATTCTCCAGCTCGGAATAAACTGGAGGCCTTCAGCGAGGCGGCTACAGCACTGAGTTGGGAGCACATTCAGCCAAAGTGCGTGGAGACTGTGTTATGATGTGGTGGTGATTTACTAGCAGGGCTGTAACACATGCAAAAGTGTAAAAACTTCAACAGAATGTCTAAATTTTAAAAATGGGTCCTGGGATTACTTTGGAGTGCTGATATATCAAGTGGTTAGAGCAGGCCTGAGCCATGTCATTAATATAAAAATAAATAAATCTCTTGCAACAGTTACAAAATCTACACCCTCACATTCCATCTGAAAACAAGACGAGCCTTAAGAAAATGCACTTTTACTTCGATTCAAAAATTAGGCGCTTTAATTGAAAGGTTTCGGAGGAAAACAAAGGAATTCGATGATAGGAAATAAAAAGAGGACGGAGGGAAAGGTTGTGATGTGCTGTAGCTGGTCTGGCTTGCTTATTACAGGGTTATAAGAGTGGTGGTGGGGGGGTGGCAGGGGCTTACTGAGGTCATTAACTGGCATTGTCTCCTGACGTGATTAGTCAGGTAGCAAAGTCCATTTGTCACCTGCACAGGCAAATTGAGTTGGTGCGGCACTAGGGGCTATGGGGACTGTATAATATCAACTTGATTACATCAAGGCAGCTGCGGACTTGACACCTTACTGAATTTGTCAGCATTAATCGTTAGGGCCTGTCACAAATCCATCAGCTGCACAGATAATTAGGGCTCTCTCTAATGAAGCCAACGGGAAGCAACCTTACCCCCACCACACCCCCCGCCCCTCTATACTCACATGCATACACACACACACACACACACACACACACACTCACACACAGTCTTTCTTATAATTAACCATCCTGCTCCACAAAAATAAGAGCGAGTGTCTTATCTGGCCTTCTTCCTCATCTTCCTTCTGTAAGACTATCTAAGCCTGCCTTGGATGAAAGACGGCGTCACTCCATTCTGCCTTTTAATTGTTCCTGCCTTCCCTTGTGTCCTCATCACCTGTAAATGGAGTAATTTCATGAGGAGGTGAGGCTACAAGTGTAATAACAAATACAGGACCATGTATCTGTGCACAAACTAATACACACTATATATAGTCACGGACTTGCTGAAACAGGTTTTTTAAGTTTCTCTCCATCTTGGCTTTCCTATTCGGATTCTTAAACGTTAATTTCCTGTAAGTGCAATGAGTCCTACATTTGTTTCATCTCTAGAAAATTATATCTCACATCCTGGCCCTTTTGTGCGGATCTTAATACTGTACACACACACACAAACACACACACACAAGCTTCAAAATAACACTGAGAAAATCATGCAATATTTTGTTTGAAAAAAAATGTTTGAATGTTTCAAGTCAGATTTTTCTTCATGGAATCATTAATTTAATTAATTATCTGTATATATACACGCATATATGTATGTGTGTGTGTGTATATATATATATATACATACACACACATATACTTACACATAAATGTACATATACATTACATACACACACACACACACACACACAGATATATATATATATATATAATAAAATTTGAGCAATAAAAAAATTCTGTTCTTGCCTAAAAAGCTACCTAAAAAGTGTACATTATAAGAGAATAAACTAAAATTTCCAAAACTGACTGCTAAACTCAAAGAAATCCAAAATTGGATCTTTCGTAATTTCTGGTGTTGTGGGATAATGATATGCAGGATTTGGCCTTGAAATACTAAAATAACATAGCATAACAAACAATATTCTCCAAAAAGGTACAAGGTGAGAAATAAAAAGGAGCTAGCCCAGACAAGTCTGCTATTGTTTTAATTGTCTGACTTCTGATTTCCATGCTCAGTCCCACCATGAGCAATTTCCTCTCCGAGCAGCAGCACAGAGAGGAAGCCACAGGTCAGTACCAGCTCCCAGTGGAGCATCGGGCTACCCTGGTGTGTGTGTGTGTGTGTCTACGAGTGTGTGTTATTTGTTGCTATTGGGAGTGTGGAGTGGAGGGCGTTATCACTGACCGGCCGTCATGTTCATGGAAGAATGGAAAACATCCCGTCTGCCAAGCTGTGATTGACCATTACAACCCATGATGTGCATTGCACTCAGTGGACAGTGTAATGGATCAATGGTGTGTGTGTGTGTGTGTTTGTGTGTGCGTGTGTCGTGAGAGAGGGAAGGGGAGGGAGGGGTCACACCGATGTCATGTTTTCATGCCTCCATCTACATGCAGAACCTAACGGGAGTCACTCTGCCCCCACCCTGGCTGACCTCTTCCAGAGGGACATTTCACCAAAACATGAGCCGTGACTCACACACACATCACACACTCAGAAGTACAGCAAGGCTCGATATCTAAACCTGAGTCCTTGCTTCGAACACTGCTTTGCTAGAAAGGCAAGGGAGAAAGAAAGCAGTCAACAGCGAGCACCGGTTGAATGTTCCCCATCCTACACTCCTTCTCATCCTCCTCCTCATCCTCCCCACCACCACCACCACCATCATCACCAGCTCCCTGCTTAAAATGATAAAACCTGCTGAGTTCAAAGTCTTCGTCGGCTGGCCCTCCTGTTCGACCCGCTTTGCACCTCATATTTCAAAATCTCTTTAAAATTCTGTAACTGTCTTTTGTTCACTCCAGTTGTTAATGCCTAACTTCAAAGGCTCGGCCTCATTAGCACAGAGGTAGAAACCCCTGTCACTCATTTACATTTGTTTAAAGGCTGCAGGGAGACGAGAAGAAAAAGGGGGAGTCCAAATCCAAACCACTAGAAGTCAACCTTGTCGGTCGTCTGCCATTACCTGGTTTTATCAGTTGGTCACACTGCAAATATTATACTCCCCTCCAGCAGTGGATATTGATTTCATTACTGGACTGATGCTTACAGTGAATGTGGGGTGAATTTGGATGGGAACGCGCAAACACCTCAACATTTATCACTCAGAAGAAAAAGGCTCACAAAGGGACTCAAACCCCCGATTTGAAGGGAGTGTTTGGGTTGATTTTTAATGTGATCTATTCAGCATACAAGCTGTCCTTTCATCTGCTCTTAGTACGTTCGCGTAAAATAAAATGAGGTGATTTTCCACCATAATTCACAACTTTATTTGCTTTTCAGTTCCTGGTTGAGACAACAGGAGGGTTGTGTGTTTGAGTGGTTAAACCTAGCAGAGGCATGCCTGTCTTCATGGAGGGATTTATTGATGTTTATCAGGGATGAATAGATCAAAGACTGCCACATGACAGGCGATCAATCACGCATCAAATCAAGGATGGCAATCCTCTAATAAAATAGAAAGAAGGAAAAAAACCGGCTCTCACCAGTTTTCTCCCCCTTCTTCCCCAGTCAATTATTCATTATTACTCACTCTTGAACCTCAAAAGCTCCCTTTTATCCCCCATAACATGCCATTTAGTTTATCTCACCATTCTTAAGAGAACTTTCCTGGCAAAAGGAGCACAAAAAACCTCAAAGTGTCATTGCGCAGTTACGTGCATCATTTGCGCAATTAGACACATTTTAAACACAAGTGTGGGTCAGGAGGTGAGTTGCGCGCTGTGTAAATATCACAGCAAATGTAATTTAAACAGAGTGGTAAAATAAATCATCAGCATGCAGAGCAACTAAAGAGTGTGGTATGCAAGGTGATATTTTCATTTGGTACTTGTAAATAAAAACTAGTTGGCTACTGAGATGTGGAATGGTCGTAATGGAGGGGCGGGTTATACCTGCGGATCGCCGCGGCTCTTGCTGCTTTCTCCTCGGCATAGTGACCGTCACGTTCCACGGTGCTTCTCATGCAGGAATTACAAACAAATCAAGTCAGTCAGTTTTGAAAAATCATCCCGTTTTTCGGGGCAGGGTGTTTGGATCTCGGAGCCGGAGATGTCAGTCTTCTTCTCAAACTGGCTGCTCTTCTTGGGGCTCGATGGCTGGATCGGCTTCAGCGAGAGTAAGTTCAAAAATTACGAAGGGATTCGGCCAGCTCCTGTCACCTTCATGTCCATCAAATATCATCTTCCTTCAACTCTCTCATGGCAGGGTAAAAATAAAAATAAGAATAAGAATAAGCAGAGGCAGCAAGCAATCACCTTGAACCCCAAGTTTTCACTTCACTCCCCCTGGAAAAAAAAAAATCCCCCTAATCTCCAGTGCTGTTTGGAGGGGGACGATAGTTTGCTGCGCCTTTTACGCACACCAAAACTAAAAAAAAATAAATAAACTCTGGCAGTAACCAAACAAATAAGTCCCGTGTGACCGCACCGCACAGCTCTGATAATTAATGTATCCTTGTGTTTCCTCTTCTTTCGCCAGAGACCTGAAAGAGAGAAAAACGGGAGAGCAGAAAATAGATAGACAGGCATTAGATGGGTTAATGTCAGTCCCGTCACCACCACGCCACCTCAGCCCGGATCCAACCTCACCAGTCCGGCGGAGACTTTTTCCTCCCCCCCTCCACCCCCCCTGCCCTCCTTCTCTCCCATTGAAATAAATAAATAAACAAATGGGAAGAGCAGGCTTTCTCGCTTACTTACGTTTTAAGACTCGTGGAAATGATTTCCACCGCTCATCTCATCGCATCTTGGACAGAGTCGGGTTTTTTTGGAGGGGTGGTTGATGCGGTGTGGAGGATATCACTTGAGAGAGAGAGGGGGGAAACCAACAGGACGCAGGCGCATCCAAGCTTCGCCAACAACAGATCGGATCGACGCGGACCAAAAATATTTGTCTCTTTAAAAAAGCAAAGAGGGGGGAGAAAAGAAAAAAAACTCCGGGGACTGATCCGAGGTCTCCCAAAAAAGAAAAAATGGAAACGCGGTGGATCCAGGAGCTGTTTCAGACAGTCTCAACTGATAGACAGACGCATCGAGTGGCTTTTCCTGCTACATTTTTACTCCTCCCCTCTCCACAAGCGTCACCCCTGACAGAGGAGCCTACCTGTCAATCTTTTTAATTGTCTTGTTTTTCCCCCCTCTCTCTCCCTCTCTCTCTCTCTCTCTTTCTCCCTCCTTCTCCCTCCGCTTTAAAAAAAAAAAAAAAAACCCCGAACCTCCGACAAAGGAAAAGGATTCTTTCGGAACTTATCGAGAGATGAACTGAAACCAAACTTATACCAACACGTACTGCAAACCACAACAAGTATCGCCCGCAAGGTTTCTTACAACTTGCGTATCACCTTTAGCGTATGAAAGCGTGGCGCTGGCGTAGCGCGAGCTCGGGGTTTGACCCCCGCCGGTGAGGGGGGGGGAGCGGCGGACGGCACGAGGGTTCAGTGGTCCGGTTTGTTGTAGTAATAGTGCAACATTTGGAGCCACCCAGACGCCTCCAGAAAAAAACGACAGTCGGGTGACTAAAAAGATGGTAGCGCTGCCGAATGAAACGTGCAAGGCAGGGTGGAATGCACACGGCAGACTTTGACAAATCGCTAATACACGCCTTGGTTACAGGTGTAGGCTACATGCGAGCAATAAACAACGTTCGGCAACAGCGCTCCCCAGATAAAAAAAAAAAAAAAAAAAAAAATTGCTCGGATTGAGCGGAAGCTACGTGATTATTTTCTTGTAATTCTAGAAGCTTGAGTTGGTCCGGCGGGGTTGGTGTTGTTTTCGTGGGAGGAAAAGGTCTGGGCATATGTTCGGGGATGAGGATTGATTTGTTTCACCTTACTAGGAAGTGAGTGTTGTGTCCGGGAAGGGGAGGGACTCCGACGACAAGTCTGGGGCGCCGCTGCGCTACTTACGAGGCTGCAGCGGTGCAACGTTTCAATGCCAAATAGCCGATTCTGTGCTTGTTCCTGCCGCCTAAGTGGCCGAGAGCCACGCGGCACAGAACCGAAGCTTTTATTTTGGTCTAACGGCGCGCTTGGCCCGGCTCGGCACGGCCCGGCCCGGCCTGCACGCTGAGGGGGAGCAGAGGGAGAGCCTGTAGCGCAGGCCAGTGGTAGTCGGGCTTGCCGGTGCAACTAACGCGCGTCAAGTTGTCCGTGAACTTTGTCACATTTCGGAGCCATGTCCGGCCTCCTGCTGCCGAGGAACGGCAGGAGAGCGATTTCGCTGGTCGGCGGGGGGCGCAGAGGCACCGGCGCACTTTCAGGAGTTCATCCGGTTGCGCGGCGCTTCATCGTAGATATGTCCTACTCAGCGCACTTCATGGATTTCAAAGGCTCCTCCATACCGAGCACTATGAAAAAGCTGATCGTCACCAAGCTTAGTCCTAATTTCAGAGACGCCGTTTCTATGCAAACCGTTGCGGTCCCGACCCCCGGAGACGCGGAGCTGCTCGTCAGGAATCGGTAAGTTGTGGCTTTTTTGAGAGGTGGGCAGAGATATTTACTCCCGTTTTCTGCGTGCGCGTTCGGAATAGCAATAGGTGACCCAAAGCGCGTTACGAGTCTGTCTGTGGATCACGGGGGCTTTCTCCCGTCGACCTGTCACTAAGCTATAGTGTTGAGAAGTTGTTAAAAAAAAAAAAAAGGGCTGCGCTTACCTCTATCTACCCATGTCCGGCACCTGCGATCATCATCATCATCATCACAAGATGGCAAAATACGTGAGGCATAAGCGCTGTACTGTAATTCCAAGTTCCGCCCTCTCTGCATTTGTCTATCAATCCATCTAGGAATCTCTCTCTCTCTCTCTCTCTCTCTCCCTCCCTCTCCCCCCTCTGTCCTCCTGTCTCCCTCTACGTCACGAACCTGCAAACAGAAAGTCATGGGGGGGCTCAGACTGGCATCAAGAGATGGCGCGGGAATTGCAGCATCATTTCGCTCATTCACGGCGGCAGAACCCGGCAGTGTGTTCACGGTTAGAGGAGAGCAAACCCACCTGAAGTCAGTAGAAACACCTTCCGTAGCCTGACATAGTCTAAATAATTAGGATAGAAATTGATAAAGAAATTTAAAGTGAAAAATGCATAAATGAATGCTTTTTATTGAAATAGTTGGATTTCTGGTTCTATTTTTGATTCCACCAGAAGGTAATGTCCTCTCCTAATTTTCGTTTACTACTACATTACTGACTGTCTGCCTGATCAGACTGTAAACGTTAGGCCGAAGTAGCCCTCTGCAAATGCACCTCAGGGTGTATTGTGTCGTTTACTGCCATAGAACGGTCGTTTTCCATCAAACGGAGTGGAAAACATATGTGGCCAAGTTAGTAACTTATTACCTTGTAAGTCAGTAATCAGTTGCTTGTGAACTGAGACCTCTGACCGTTAGGTTGTGTGTATTAGCAAGGCATGCCAGTCATGGGATATGGGGAAGATGTTTTAACTAACAGGGAAAACAAATATTTCGGTTCGTGGAGTTGTGGTGCACACTGAGGACCACTTATTCCCTTTTGCACAGCATCAGTGCAGTCTCGATGAAATACAGACATCAAAGTGTCGAATGGGAAAACCGAGAGTGAGAAATTGATGATTGAGAAAGATCATGACTGTAGTGAGAAAAGCAGAGTAAGTCACGAGAAAGAAATGAAACTTTTTTCTACATTATACATTTTTGTTTTAGATGACATTTTAAATGAAGCAGATCTTTTTAACATACAGTAAATCTTTAAATGCCAAGATTCCCGTGTGCTTTTCAGCCTGATGTTTGATCCATGTGTACACATTTGACTACAACTTAAATGTAGTCACATAAATGGATACGACTATGTGACCTTCACATGAAAGACAAAGGTGGTGTGAAATTGTATGCTTTTTATCATATTTTTTTTAATGGTCCAAAATTATACGTTCTTTTAATTATTTTTTGATAAGAATACTCTCCAAAACAAATAATTTACATAAATGTGATTGTCACGTCTGCTATAAATCAAAAATAAAGGCCATGAGACCTTAACATTTCATTTAGTATTTGTCAAAGTATAGCATTTGTCATCACACACGTATCAATAACACATATCCTGTTATTATATTATACTGTTACTGTAACCAGTGTTGGATTTTCAAGTTTTTCAAGTTTTGATATAGAAAAGGAAAAAAAGATTTCAAAGGATTATGTTGGACTGATTTTGACTTGATTGTTACAAATATCCGTTTATTTTAATTTGCTTAAACTCCAATGGTTAAGTATTTTTAGTTATGTACATTGAATTAGTTGCACCTTTGATGATAACATCATATTTCTCTGTGAGGAAACTGATTCCATAGATGTAAAGTAGTCAAATCAAGGTATTTTGTTCTATCACCGGGACCCATCTATAAACCACAGAAGCATTATCTGCAAGCTCAAAGTACATGTGTGACATGCACAGTAATGAGGCACAGCATGCATGCTGCTCTAAAAGACAGTAAATGATTTATTTATACATTCCTTCTTATTTGTTTCCAACATGTTACCAAAGTAAGATGAAAACAGCCGACTTTGTGTTGAGGCAAGAAGTAACTATCTAAGATTTTTAAAAGTGCAGTTTGTTGTGGGTGTCTCTGAAGACAATGAATCATGACATCATGCAATGTGTTTTGTGATACAAGCCTTTCCCTGTCAGAGCAGGACTGTTCTCTTCCAGAGAAAAGGGAGTCATTGCCAAAACAAACCAGAGTGTTTATGCCCCGTGCAGACGTGTGTAGAGAAGGAAGCTGAAGTCTTGACCTTCAGACAGGATTTCAGGAAAATGTGCTTACACTAATGGCCGTACAAAAGCTTAAAATGCCATTGTGAATGTTTTGTGTACATTTTATTCACACCTTGATCATGTAACAGTTTTATTTTCTCACCTTTTAATCTACAACTATTGCTCTTTTCTCTGTTTGTTTTCAGTTTTGTGGGAATCAACGCCTCTGATATAAATTACTCGGCAGGCCGTTACGACCCCTCCCTTAAGCCTCCCTTCGATACCGGTTTTGAGGGTATTGGTGAGGTTGTTGGCCTCGGCCTTAGCGCCAGCGCCAGTTACACCGTTGGGGACACCGTGGCCTATTTCGGCAGCGGTGCGTTTGCCGAGTACACGGTGGTGCCAGCCAAGGAAAGTGTGCCTGTCCCCACGGTGAAGCCAGAGTTCCTCACCCTGTTGGTCAGTGGTGCCACAGCCTACATCGCCTTGAAACGTCTGGGCGACCTGGCCAAAGACGAGACGGTCCTCGTCACGGCAGCTGCAGGAGGGACTGGACAGTTTGCCGTACAGTTTGCTAAACAAGCCGGTTGCCACGTGATTGGGACCTGTTCGTCAAACGAGAAAGCTGGCTTCCTTAAATCCCTCGGCTGTAACAGGCCGATCAACTACACCACAGAAGACCTGGCCAAGACGCTTAGGAAAGAGTACCCACAAGGCGTGGACGTGGTGTATGAGTCAGTTGGAGGGAGTGTTTTAGAACTCGCAGTGAACAGTTTGGCCAATAAGGGGCGGCTGATAGTGATCGGCTTCATCTCTGGGTACCAGACCGCATCAGGGATCCCACCCTTCAGAGGAGGAACACTACCGGTCAAGCTGCTTCAGAAGTCAGCCAGCATACGGGGTTTCTTCTTGCCCCACTTCTTCAGCGACTACAGGGAGGCTCTGGGTAGCATGATGCAGATGTTTGCCAAAGGGAAGCTAGTGTGTGAGGTGGATTCTGGGGATTTGGCAGAGGGGGGGAGATTTGTGGGCTTGGAGTCAGTCTTCCGGGCTGTGGACTATATGTATGCCGGGAAAAACCTGGGCAAAGTAGTTGTGGAGGTGGCACCACCCTCTGTTAGTAATAGTAAGCTGTGATTTCAGAGATTGTTAATACACTAAAGCAATCAAAGTCCATTTGAGTCAAAAAACTTCAAATCAAATGCTTGTTAAGTTTAAAATGAAAAACTGTGAATTAGCGCTGAGGTGAGATTCTTTATATTTGTAAGATGGTTGATATGGCATTAAAGCGAAAGCTACATAGGGCTTTCATGAATAAATAGAATTAGCAACTTTATTTTCTGCTATATCTTACTTTGGAAACTATGTGCAATAAAAAGTGATTTCAATTTATGTGATCAGTCATCCTTAATCTGCAAGAGTGAATTTGATATAAAAAAACATCTGAATATTAACTAAGATCTATGCATTGAGGATAATACTATTTTGCACAAATATTCAGATTAAAACTCAGGAACAGTAGCCTGTAATTTTATCAAGAAAAAATATTTTTTACAGTGGTTCCTAATCCTGTGTGCCCACCCTCTTGTACAAGCCCACCTCTGAAATAAATTTAGACCTGCAGCCATAATGCGCTTGCTTTTAGCACTCTCGGGTACTTTATCTACCATAAATGTTTTATGATAGACTTCATTGTTTTTCTAATAGGGGCTTACATTGGTATGTGCCTGTCAAAAGTGAATGCTGCTCCAGGTGTGCTTGGTATTTCATTGCCTGTTTGTGGCTGACAGAAACGGCATTCACACAATCAATCTTTTCATTCACATGCCCTGAAGCTGCACATAATAAAAAAAAATTAGTCCAGCTAACCAGGAGTTGGACTAGAAAATGCCATTACTTTTCCCCACCATGAGTAAAAAAAAAAATCACTCCTGGTGAATGCATTGTGGAATGCCCTTTGACATATTTTTTTCATTTCCATGTTTTGTGTTTAATTTAATTTTGGATACAAGAAACAAAGCGGTGCAACATATCTTAGGAAGCTACATATAACCCAGATACTCTCTGGGTAATATAATTGTCATACAAAAGATGAAACTTTTAGGATAAGTGTTTAGTGCAACTTTAAAAGTCTCAATAGGTGAAAAGTTTCGTAGCTCTCACAGGATTTAACTTTTTTATTCCCTAAAAAGTAAGAAATAGACATGAGATATATTGAAGAAGTCCATGTTGTTTTAATGTAGTGTATGTTGTCTAAAACAAACACCTGTTCCTACCTGGCAGGGAGGGATGTAGTCTTCATGCACTGTGAACATGTTATTTCCTCATCCAGGTGGCCACTCGAAATATAACACAGTGTGAAATACGTTACAGGTGTGACCTCAGCATGCAAAGCTGCTACCTTCACCAGACGGTGCAGGAAATCAGAAACACACCGGGCCAAGGCCATTTTGAATCCATAGTGGAGGAAGTCAGAACAGCACTCAAAGTCTTCAACATAGACAGTGACTATTTCAAATGTAGGTATGGTAATTCATCCGTTTTTTCAGGCCTTTAATATCTTTTGATAGCACAGTTTCCTTTGTTAATCATCCAAGTAGAAGTTGTGATTATTGGCTACAAAATACGTACATTAAAGCATCTTTTTTCAGTTAATATTGAAAAAAAAACAATCTATGGCCGTTCAGATTGTTCCCAGCTGTCCATGTATTTTTAGTTACTTTTCCTTTACGCCACCCCCAAATACTTGCTTATGTTTACAAATTTTATAGGTACAACATTATGCAATTTTATTATCATCTTTTGAGCCATGTGATTAAAAATTCATGGCTTTAGAAGATGATTTCGAATTGAGGCAACTCTGTTTGTAAAACTATAATTAAAACGGAGATACGACCAACGGAACAAACGGGGGTCCATAAATTATTGCATTAACTTCTGTAACACCACCGTTTGCTCAGGCGTTAAAATGCAAAAGCAAGCTCTTACATGCCAGCCCCACAAAAGGTGAGAGAGGTGGTGATGCACGTGGATGTTTAGATGAATTTAGCGTGCTTGAGTGCAAAATTCCGCACGGCGCGGAAGAGGCCAGGTTTAGCATCTCTTCAATTAACGGGAGAGGCCTTGTCTTGGTGTCCTCCAGGGCCTACCTGTACCTCCACTGATTAGTGAGCAGTCACAGCCCCAATTAGAGAACACAGGAACCTGGAGAGACAACACTCTTTATTTAATTGGATTGTGTTGCAGTCAGAGCATGCTAGCTGGCAACGTATTGAAGCAACCTGGAACTGTGGGCCATAAACAAGACATTAAAGATTGAAAAGGTCTTCTAGAAAAGCAGTCACAGATTTGTGATAGTGAAACTGCAGAAATATTTCTTCATTCGAGGAATTATGCAAAGTATCTCTCATTTTAGTCAAGAGCTACTGTATTACTGCTCCTCAGAAAGGGTCATTAACACACCAGTTATATTTAAGTAGTTGTGCATGTGGAAGTAATGGAGGGTAAACTAAGTTTACCCATTTTAACCTGATGTAAATGCAGATTACTTAAATACTGAGCATAGATTATAACAAGTGCCATCGAAATGGTTGCATAGAATAGGCTACTTCATGAGGAAAAGGGTGAATGTACTGGTTTTCATCTTGAGAAAAGCCACAGTATATATGGTTTTCTGAGGTTTGCTTCGTTTTGGTAGCAGTGTACCTTAAAGTGAGGCGATGTAACTTTTGAAAGAATAAGAAATAACGCATACTTATACATGAGAAGTTGAAATAATAAGAAATAAAACACAACCTTGTTCAATTCAACACACTCGGGGGTTTTGCTAATACAGCCTTGACCAGTAGCTTATGATGGCTAATGTTAGAAAACTAAAGATAGGTCTTCCTGTATAGCTTTGTTTGGACATAGCCTCATCAGGTTGCTGATTTTATGACTGATGTATTTGTCCTACTATTTTACAAGTAGCATTTACCATAGTGCTGCAATTGTCAGTTATGGTCACAGTGGCTGCTACTCAGAAAATTTTACATACTCTCGCTTTAAAAATGAAAATGTTTTTTGAAAAAATCTTTTTTCACATTTACATTACCGGTTAAGAAATCACAACTTTTTTGTACCTTTCCAATCCATTTCAAATTTCAATCCAAGGCAACAGCCCAGTGCTGGTTTTCATTGTTGCACGCTGACATTCAGGGTGGGGAATTTCTCAAAGGTGTCTCCTTTTTTCTTTCATTAAACCCTCTTTTCCACAGTTTCTCTGTGCTGGAGCATGTGGCACATAACAAAGACATCACCCTCATAGTGTGGGATGGTAGTCTACCTCCAGGTGCCTAAGGGACACTGGCTGGCTGCTTGGTGCTGCCAGGATCCAGACAGTCCAGTTTCCTTTTCTGCAAGTCAGTCAGACCCCCTCAACTCCCCAACTCCCTGAGCCCCCGTCACTCCTACCTCTGCCTAATTACCAAACCTAAAACCCCACTCAACTAATTAGCCACAGCAGACCCAGGAACTGTGAGTAAAGGTAAAGAGATGGCTCCATTCAGGAGTGTGTGCGTGTGTGTGTGTGTGTGTATGTGTGTTAAAGAGAGGGAGAGTGAAAGAAAGAGACAAGAAGAAAGGGAAATGGAATATTCAAGCCTCCTTTACCGGGCACATCTCTACAGCCAATTAAAGTCATTTATTAAACTCTTTGCGAAACCTGAGTTGTGCATGACAGAATGATCGGGGAATGTATTTGTTTGTGGCTGTGCATGTGAATCTCGATACATAGATGTGCTTGGGGATTGTATGCACGCGCATACCCACCCTCTCACACACACACACAGACGTCGACATGTGTCTCAGTATGGCTGGCAATCTGTCGGTTTTTCTGTCTATCAGCGGCGCCAGAGCTCAGTGGGACATAAATTACAATATGCAGCAGCACCACTTGTGTAAGTCTCAATGAAGGGGTGGAATAACTTTCTTAATCAAGTTCCCCTGATTAATTGTAATAAAGGTGTCATCTGTAAATGTGTCCTCCTGATTGAGTAATTCGGGGCGGGAGACAGTAAGCACATCCCTGGTGATTGGGGGGTTGGACAGAATGGGGGGATGAGGGAAGGAAGGTGTGTGGAGGACATACTGAGACACAAATAGCTCCTGGGCACACTGGCAGCCTTCGCACAACTGACAGTTATGAAATACAATTATCAGTTGATCTGCTTAAGAATTCATCAGCGTCTTCATCGGCCAGTAAAGATGTTCATAGAGAGACAGAGAAGGCGGGGGGGGGGCACAAAAGGAGAAAAGGCCTCACTGAATAAATGAGATTTTTATTCTGTCCAGCAGATTGTTCACATTATGTTACACTACTGTGAGAGGATTATCTTTTCTGTTGTTTTCTTTTATTATAATCACCTGATTTTTCCACATTACCCATCTAACCTCAGTCCAAACCGATAGCATTAAAAAAAGTTGACCTTTATAATGTATAATGTAACTATATAGTAGATTTGGTGATATATATGTCAAACATGTCTACAGGTTTAGGTCAAAGCTGGGAAAAATTTGGTTGAAAACCAAAAGGTTTTTAGAAGTCAGTTGTTCACAACCTTTTTGACCCGTGGCCCTTTTGATATAAAGCAGTGTCTTCTTGTGACCACCTGTCACAGGTTGCGTATGTCTGAGCAGTTCAACCAAACTGTTTCATTTGCATAATCTTCCAAATGAAACACCCAGAGAGATTAAATGATCTAGTATTTTATATTCAAAAGCAAAAATTCATGAAGCTTCTGAAAAAAATATAAATAATTTGAGCGAGAACATACAAGCATCTGCTGAAAAAGACCATGAAATGTGATTGAAAGCCTGGGGGGAAAAATAGATATTGTAAGTAAGTCTTTTGTTTTTGTTTGTTTGTTTGTTTGTTTGTTTTTGTCAAAATAAGAATAATTTTATTAGTAGAAATATAATTTTCTGTTTTTCCATTTTATGACCCCTTAGATTTTTCCAACAAACCCTGTAGCGGGCTGCCAACCCCTGCGTTGGGAACCACTAGTCTAGCTTACATACAACAGCTGTTTCAACAGCATTTGTATCAGTATATTTCAGTTTGAAGCAGGTCCTTAATACATGTTAAATATAGTTACTGAAATTCTGTTGAAACAATGGTTATATTTTTCCTACACTGCAAGAAACCTTCACTTTCGAGCCAAATTTAGCCTGATTTTAAACTAGACATCTATAAATCTTTTAACCTGTAAATCAACAAATTAGAACTTAGTAGAAAACATAGTTTGCAGGTGGCCAAATTCAGGAGCAACCCAAACAGGTACACAATTTTAATACGATTTAACAGCCTTCTTGAAAGATTGTATTATCAGCTTTTATTTAGCAGAATACCTACACTAATACAGTACAATAAAACTTTATTCTAGTTTGCTGTACTACCTGCAAAGGCTTTGAATAAAAGATCAAAACAAGTACTAACATTTCTATTTGACAGATAAAATCACACTCAACAGCATTTATCATCTCTTTCCACCTGCATTAACCCTTTAGGGCACCTTCTGTGGCCTCCAGAGGGAAGCGAGAGTCCCTCACTGTGTCTGTTCAGATGTAGATATATTCGGGTGAAAGGCAAGGGCACTATTCACCATCTCAGGATTAATGACAACATCATCGCCATCGTAATGCTGACCAGCCCTATATTTCCACTGGCTGGATAAAACAGGAGAAAGATGGTGTTGGGAAGGTGGAAAAATATGAGCATCCTGTCGGAGGGATGACGGACAGGTCCTCAGTCCAGCTCCCCCAGGTCCCCCCTGTCCTCATTCTTTACTGGCCTGAGCTGGCTAGCGAGGCAGCATCTCTGCGGCCAAGGACACAGGGGTGTCAGCAATGCGTCTGGGTAACATCGTTCATCAGGCCGCATCAGTAATGGGTAGCTCTCTGTGACAGTGGTCATCAGGACACAAAAGCAAAAGGCCCCATAAACATCACATGACAGATGGCTGGGAGGACGGCTTCAGACAGGGAGGGAGGGATGGAGAGCGAGAGATAAAGTGAGATAGAGAGAGAGAGGGAGAAGGACAGAGGTGTAAGAGAGATCGCAGGCAGGATTGTTAAGTCTTAGGAAAGGTCTCGAGCACTGAATGGTTTATCCACGCCCATGTTCAATGTCAGCTGTTAAGTGAAAAACTGGAAATCCCTGGATAAATAGTTTGCAACTGATGTCCAGCAAGAAGACCCAAAATGAGTGGAGTTAGTAAAATGTGGGGGCTTGGGCCTCTCTGCTAAAGAAAAAAAAAATTTTCAACAGTATTTCTTGTTAAAAACGTGAAGAAAGACTGATATTTGAAATAATGTCATTTTTACTCAAAATGTAAATTTGAGAATTTATGTAATTTTCCAACTTCCTCCAGATTTTTTACCCTCATGTCAGCAGTGACTTTAGCCAATTAGTACAGTTCAACCTTAAAACCTCTAGCATGGTGTGTGCAGTGTAAGAAAAGGGATAAATGGAAGGTCCAATGTGAAAGAGGTGTTTGCTTAAAAGCCTATCATAAAGAGAAAAAAGTTGTGCTTGAAAAGAAAGGATAAGAGATTGTTGAGAAGACATCTTCAGAGATACAAGCCTGCAGCACTGATATGTCAGAAGATTTCATCAAAAGGATGTTTGGCACAACTCCGACTTTGAAGAGTTTGACAGATAAGCACGGCGCGTCAGAAGAGCTGGCCTGAGGAGGATGATGTTTTGAATTAATTACGGTCGAAGCAGTCTGAGGGTGGGTGAAAGTTAAGGAATAATTACGGAGGTGATAGAAATGAAGAATGTGAGAAACATGTTGTGTGAAAATAAGGTGAGGTGAGGGTGTCGGGGGCTGTCACAGAAGTGACTGTAGAACCTGTTGTAGGTCCCTGTAGAGGGAAGACAATTGTTGTGTTAGCAACACCTTTGTCACCTCAGGATGTATATTTTGTCTTCGCATCCTTACAGGGAAACAAGTCCCAAATGTAAGGTATCATCCTCAAAACGCAGGGAAATGTAGCTCCCTGCCTTCCGTAGTGACGCCGCAGGCAGTGCTGCGTCTTTCTTTGTTTTGTGGAAACAGCCTTGCCCGTCCATTAATCGTCATCCATCCATCCTGTGCACCTGTATATAAAAGGGAAATTAGAATATCCATCACTTGAGCACAACGTCAGCATGATTGATGGGTTAGTCACAGGATCCCCTCCGTTTCCTACCCAAGTCTGTGTTTCAGGAGTGAGAAGTGAACATTATCTAGCACCATGATCAGATTTAGTCTGCACATTTCCATCTAGGAGAGCATTTTGAGTGGATGATACACAATCCCTACGAGAAGGCAGCCAGCAGAAGGTTTATGGAAATCTAATATCACAAGGCTTTTTGGTTTGTTAGACTTGTTATTCATGGAGTGGGCTGGTGACACTTGTGATATAACAGTATAAGACAATGTAACGAGGCAGAATCTCATTTTGTTGGAGTGTTTCTGTCAAACTATGGTCTGAAAGATGATGGGGAAAATCTGTGCAAACAGGTTTTGAGTGGGGTGTGCTAAGACTAAAATACCAACTGTTCTCAGAGAAAAGCCTTTGGTAAATAACAGGAAACGTCCTCCAAGAAGGCGATATGAATACCAGGGAGCACAGGATGCACATTTGCCTTTTAAGTTAAGCAGACCGTATTAAAATAAAATGCATAAATAGAGTCAGTACAAACAAACTGTGAGAATTATACTGATGTTTTTATTATAGGGCTTTTACTAAAAAAACAGTCTAAACACTGTATGCGCTGTCAATCCCAAAATATTGGTGTTTAAAAACCCATATCGGTCAAGTTTATGTCTCTCCTTCTCTGTCTATCTCTCTCCCCTGTGTGTGTGTGAGTGTACGTGTGTGTGTCCTGACGACTTGGAGACAGGAGCCCTAACGCTGCAGGATGGAGAAAGGTGAACAGGAAACAGAAGGCGCCCATGGAGGAGGTATATGACATCTGTCAGGATCCAGGGTGGGTGGGGGATTCAGTGGCCCCCCTCTGCCGGCCGAGGGTCACCCATCGCACCACAGTTGCTGAAGTTGTCACGACACCATGACACTTCCTTGGCAATGGTGGCCAAGATGCGGACAGCCTCGGACGTTCAAGACACACACATATTTTTGAGTAAATTTGTCTGAGGGGAGTGGGGGGCATTTTGTATGTGCTGTTTGTTCTTTCTCTGTACAGAAATGTCAGTGTCCTGCTCATTGCTGGGTTTTTTTTCTCCCTTCTCCTCTCTCTTCAGGGTCCTGGTTGGAGGAAGGTCAGCTGACAAAGGCAAGGTCGACAAACAAACAAACAAACAGAAGGAATTAAAATAGAGAAAAACAGGGCAGATGAAAACATGGTGGTGTGTTTTTATCGCTGTGAGGCTGATGGCATGTAGCAGCCATTACACTCCATTGTGTCCTCTGCCCCCCATTGGCTGCAACAACACTGCCTGGCAGGGCTGCCAGTGTCACGTCATCTCATATTTCTGCTTAACTACATGGACGACAAGGGCCACTTCAGACCAGGATCACCAGTGTCTTACTGCTCAGGTAACTGTGTTTGCTCAGGGCAGCAAAGGTCGTTCACACTTGATTTGATGAAAATAATTTTTCCTAAGCCAGCATGAATAAGATCTTGTGGTTTTTTATCATCTTTATGGAGGGAAAAAGTAAAAGAAAACTTCCCACAAAAAGTACAGTATATGTTCTTTATAAAGTGATGTCTTGAGACCCCTTTTCCTTAATGTTTCACACAAACTAAACAAAAGAACAACGCATTGTCAGCTGTAGGTGATTACCTCAGTGGCAGTTTATAGAGAAATATGGAAAAAACTGCACCATTTTCCACAAAGATCTAATGCAAGTTTTCAATGATAAAGCCTAGCCTTCAATCACTTTAGCATTATTACAGCAATAAACTTTATCGTTTTTCATAATATTCTCGCATTGGACCTAAATGTAACAGCACCTCCTCTTAGGACGGCACCTGATGGCTCAGGCTAGTCAGGATGGCGATGATGAAACTCCCTGATGAGATCTGGATCCGGAATGTCACTCGAGGAGACCCATGAACTCTCTTCTGGACCATAACCTTCCCTAGTCAACCAGGTACTGACGGCCACATCGCCAACGTCGAACCAGAAGGAGGAGTTTGACAGTGAAAGCCGCACCTCTATCAATGAACGGGGGTCAAGGAGGTCTGGAGGCAGGAACCAGAAGAATCTCCTGAACAGGTTTGAGGCAGGCAATGTGGAATGTAGGATGGATCCTCCAGGGTCTGGGAAGCTTGCAACTAACAGCCACAGGGTTGATAATTTTTGAGATGGGGAAGGGGCCTACAAATTTAGGGACTCCACTCGGAGAGGAAGGTCCCAGGATGACAGCCAAACCCTTTGACCAGGTTTGTAGGATGGGGCAGGAACCCCACTGATCTGCCAACCTCCCGTACCAGGCTGAGATTCTAATGAGTTTTTATCTGGTCCAGCTCCATATGTAGTGGCACCATTGGATAAGAGCCAGGGCTGAGGGAACACCAACCTCAGTCTCCAAATCAGGGAACAGGGGTGGTGGATAACCACAGGCACACTAGAAAAGGGGGGGAGGTACTCAGCCTAGATTAGGCGTTTGCTCCAGGTGGATGGGTTGTGGGAGGCGAGGCAGCGAAGACAGGTCTCCAGTTCCTGATTCATCCTTTCAGTTTGCCCGTTGGATTGGGGATCGTAGCTGGAGGACAGACTGACAGTGGCCCCAAGCTGGGAACGATGGTGTTACCTTAAGATGGAGGAAGTCCAGTGACGAAATCCAATGAGATTTCAGAACAGGGGGGAACAGTCAAGGGCACAGGAGACCAGGAGGAGGATGCTGGGGGTTTTGCCCTGGGTTCACACCAGACAGACTGCCACATACTCACCAACCTCTCACTCCATTGATTGCCACCAGAAGCATTGTTTAATGACAAAGGCGATGAGGTGAGCCAAGTGGATGACCTAAGAGCAGAGAGGGACAGGGGGAAATTTCCGGGACAGGAAGGCGCAGGGATAACACTTGTTATCCTGCTGGGAACACTGAGAAAAAACCATCCCAATGCCAACGTCCGAAGCAACCACCCACACTAGAAACTGGAAATGAGGGTCTGGAAGAGTGAGTATGGGGGTGAGGTAAAACTTGCCTTCAGTTTTTGGAAGACTTTGCCTAGGGACCACTAGAACTTGACATGAGGAGGTTAGGGCATGCAAGGGGGCAGCAACAGTACTGAAGTTTCTTATGAAACATCTGTAAAAGTTGTCAAATTCTAGGAAACGTTGCAGCTGCTTTTTGATAGTGGGTATCGGCCACAGCAGAGTCCATTGGGATGCAGTTCTGAGAGACGATGGAACTCAGGAACTCAGGAGAATGAGGAGACATGAAATTCACACTTCTCTGCCTCAGTTTGGGTTTGCTCATAAGAAAAGAAGATGAGGATGTCTTCCAAGTAAATGAAGAGATACTGGTTGAGTATGTCACAAAGAACACCATTCACCAGCACCTGAAACAATCATCATGAGGTATTTGTAATGGCCAGTGGGAGTTAAAAGAAGTCCTCCATTCATCGCCCTTCCTTATCCTCACCAAATGATAATCCTTTAGTAGTAGTCAATGCAAGGGCAGAGTTACTTGTCCTTTTTTTCTACAAAGAAAACCCATCTCCAGCAGGTGATGAGTAACGGCGGATGATTTCAGCTTCCAATGAGGCAGAAATGTACGTGTCCATGGCTTGCCTTTCAGGAGTCGACAAAGAGTAAAGACACCCTCTAGGGGGAGCAGGTCAATGACACAATCATATTCACAGTGAGGAGGCAAAGATGTGGCTTGCTAAAAACCTCCCTGAGGTTGTGATACAAAAAGGAACATTGGAGAGGTCAGGAATGTCAGGAGGCGCCAGAGCAGAGGGAGAAGGAGGCTTCTGGGAATACACTGAAGAGAAACAGGTTAGTGAATAACTCTCTCCCCAGCTCTTTACCTTGCCAGTGGCCCAGTTAACTTGGGGATTGTGTCTTTTAACTAGGGAAATCCCAGAATGAGTGGATGCAGAAAGATGTGGAAGCTGAGTCATTCAATGTGTTCCTTGGCCATGATAATCTTGACTGGTTGAATATAGTCCGTGACTTTACTTAACAGACAACATTCCAAAGCGTTGGCCTCCAGAGGTTTGGTCAGAGGAAACACAAGAAGTCCCAATTTCTTAGTCAATCTCCATTCCATAAAACTCTCATCCGAACTAGATTCCAAGAAAACCTTGTGACACAGGGAATGAGAAATTAATTCTATTTGAGTGAGTGGACGAGAAGAGAAAACCACAGGAAGTGGTGCGGCTCACCTGCTCTTCACTTGTGAGCTCAGTCTTTTACTGGACACAACACCATGTCATGAGTATAGTGATCCTCTCACGACATTTGAGATGATCTTTTCTTTTCTTTTTTTATCATTGTATTAATAAGATACCTCTCATTTTTATTTGCTGCCAATAATTATTGTGTTTTATCAAAATATAACACGGAGCAAATTCAGACTCAAAAGTGTTTGTGATCAAGACTCAGACATATGAAAAAACTAAACTAAAAATATTATATGTTATATTTGGTGATAATTAAATTGATAATCCCCACTTATAACTGAGAGAGAATAATATAGTTATTTTATTATAAGACTTCATCTTAAATAGCCGACAGAGCCCTGTTTGTCATGACTTTGAGTGCGTTTGGCTCAGGCTGCTGCAGGTGAAGCCCAGGCCTCACTCACAGATCTGTATGCAGAGTGTGCCTTTGGAAAGCATGTTTCTTTTGTTTATTCTTTGCATTGTCTTTTCCTTTCTGTGCAGAGTTTTGACATTGCAGATGACAGGTGTCTGTGGGGTGGAGGAGGAGGAGGAGATGCAGATAAGAATACAGTCTTTTACTGCCTGTGGGTGAAGGCAGATTCCTCTAGGCAAGGCGGCCTTCAGCGTTTAGCTGGGGGCGCAGTATCAAAATCACAGCCACTGCTGTACCCCTAAGGCGCTAATCTCAACCAGTTACCGTCAAGTGCTGCTTCTTCTTTATATAATCCTTCATTCCCCCCTTCCCTCAGCTCTCTCCATCTCTGCCATTCCTCCACTGTTCCAGACCCAATCCACAGAGGTGAGAGGATAAATGACAGTTTGAGAAGGTGCAGGGGAAGCCAGGCATCTTGAATCCAGCACTGTGTCTTTGCTTACCAGGCTTAAGATCAAATCTAACTGTACAGCTTTCACAAAACAGTTTGCTGGAATTGTAATTTAATAATTAGCTAGGCTTCTTGGCTTGTCTGTACCAAACTAGGCATCTCACCAGATGCTGAGGAGACCTCCGCTGTCATTCAGTCAGCTCGATGGAAAAGGGTTGTTGTTTGATTACTGGATAACTGCAAATTTAATAAGTGTTAACTATGGAGCAGCCGAGCGAAGAAAAGAGGGGAAAATGAGAGAAAATGTAGGAGTAAAAAGCCTTAAGATTAACTGATGACATGTTCAACTGTGCGCATAATATGAGGCTTAGTTAAGTACGCACATGCTGTTTGTCAATTATTTAAAACCCCAGGAAAATTAAGTCCAGGTAATCTCATAAGGTGTAAATAACATTCTTTTTCATGGCAGCTTAATTGAATTCATTTGATGCTATTTAGAAATAACAGAATTATATTTGCATTCACATGCAACCCAAAACTGTCGAGAGGCATTCTTTGTAAAGGTAAATAGAAGAGGAATTAAACTTTGTTAATTCAAACAGATCTGAATGGATCAGATATGGGAATATTTGAAAATACACAGGATTCCCCATGGCTTCCTGTAAAGCCCCTATTTCCTGCACTTTGCACAAGAACTGTTCTCAAGTCTGTGATGCTTTTGTGATATATATAAGACACATAAAGTATATAGAGCTCATTCTCCTGTTACAGTCACTTGATGAAAATGCAGCTCAGTGCCTTACATGCAAAAATGTAAAGGTAATACAACACCGAATTTGATAAACTGCTGTTTTCAATATAGTGTATACAGTATATGAATATAGCAGTTGAAATCAGGACTTAAAACATTTCTTATTTCAAACAGTCTCCAAAGCTTTTTAAATCTTTATAATGGTGTACAAAGATCTCTCATACATCATTATATAATATATGCACGCATGGATATATCTTCATGATTGCTGGATATTCTACTGTGGCATTCACGGCAAGTCCCATTATATTAAAGCATCTACATATCACCTAAGTATCAGTAAATGTGCAGCCATTGTAGACTGGGGCAAAGATGTTTGACAGTGGGTTGCAAGCACCCCACCAACCCTACAGACACAGAGACAGTGGCCTCAGGCATTTCTGATTTGGCCTTACTAGTGAGATGGCTTGGTTCGATGTCTATTTACATACACACACACACACACACACCAACACACACACACACACACACACACACACACACACACACACACACACACACACACACACACACACACACACACACACACACACACACACACGAGGCTAGTATATGTCTGCCTTGGTCTGCCTTGTCTTGTGAGTGAGTGGGCCAGAGATGGAGGTGGGGGAGACAGATTGGAGGGACGGAGGGGAAGAGGGGAAATGGAAGGATTAGATGAAACCTTTCAGTGTGTGTCATCATCCCTGACATTCTGTAGGGCTTGACCTTAACAGAGCAGCATCGTGTCAGAGACAGGGTCTCATCACCGCCAGGGAACACAAAAACACAGACAACCCTTCAGAGATCCCTTCAGCTCGGACATCAACACCCAACATACATTCTCATATAAATACACACATGCAGACACATTCATACACTGGAGAAATTTACGGATAAGTGGGCTGTTACTCAAGTATCAACCTTTCAACTGTCCTCTACTTCTGATGTGACGCACATGATGCAGCTGGAATGATTACATATTTACTGATTAGAGGATGATTAGATGGTTGTGGTGGAACATTTTTCCTGATGTGCAAAGCCACACAGTAATAATATTTATTAACATATTTATGCAATGTGATTTATATAGGGTGGTTTCACAGCTCTAGATTGGTTCATTTGGTCTAAACCAGGGAAAAAATAACACATTGCTTTTTTATACTGGCTTTGTACAAATGAGGCAAGATGAGTAAACATGAAGACACATGGACTGACAGTAATTCATTGATTGGACAGTTTTGGTGTATGTCACTCTGCATCACCAGCACATCATAGTAACTCGTATGGGGAAATCCTATTCTGGCGTCTGACTACAAGTTATGCAGCTTCTTATGTGCTTAGTTATGTTCTTTGGTATCAAAAAGAACTCGAGAAAAAAATAACTGATTATGATTGCTGCAACTTAACCTCATGTAACCTCATGGTATGAAAAATGGCGAACAGGTTGAAACGGGATCACTCGACTTGACTCAGTATTTATTGATCTGAATGAATATTAAAAACATTCAATATTCACATACAACTAAAGGCTAATACAGGAGGAGACTGGGGAGGTGGAGAGAGTTAAATTTCTGAAAGCAGGTGGCAGTGTAGCAGCGAGGATTCAGAGCTCAGTGATGTTGGATGTGGCCTGAATGAGCACCAAATGTTTCTACAGAGAGAGATGGGTCGTGGACATATGTGATTGGAGGTTGTTTGCAACATGTGACTGCCTGAACTACTGGGAGGCTTCATTTTCATCGGACCCTCTCTAGGTCCAAAAAAATGCCCAATTCTTTCAAACCCCAAACCTCCAGTAATGTCCACTATTTTCAAAGGCTGAGTAGTACACCTCATGATGAGTAAACTCTATGTTATGTGTATAACCAGGGACCAACCCCTTTAAGAATAAAATGTTGTATGCATTGTTCACATAATTAGACTGATCTCAGGTCTATCAGATTCTGTTGAATGTTGTATTAATGTATACAAAGACCTGAGAACTGTAGCGATAAATTATGTGACAGGGAACTGTGACAGACTGATATATCTTGACGTGAGACAGTGTTTGGGGGTCTCCAGTCCCCAGGGCAGGGTCCACCTGAAGACTTCTACTTAGCAGGGTCAAGCCATGAAAATTATTTTGAGGCTTTAAAATGAGATTATGTCACTTTTGAGGGATGAAATAAAAAAGCCTTCCTCTTACAAATGAAAAGTTGGATTAATAAATATTTAAATGCATCATTCCTCAATGCAATACACTAGAGGGTTTTGCTGCTACAGCCTTACTTGGTCTGGTATGACCAGTAGCTAATGTTGGTTAACATTAGATAATGTTGGCAAACTTTATGACTGACATTACAGAATCATTTTACTGACTTTGTCACTCTTCTCCATTTGTGCTACTATACCTTAGTATTTAAGCTAAAAGCAAAACATTAGTACTTGTATTTAGGCATTTAGTATCATCCCATTACTGTGCTTTGTGGCCACAGTGAGAGCTGTTCAGAAAAAGTTCATTAGCCTCACTTTAATGATATTAAATTTATTGATATTGACTTGTAAAAATTGGCATCGGTCATATATGTTTTTACACGTAAAAAGACTGAACCTAACAAATGCTACTGCTCCACACGTCCTAACATGATAGAAATTTACTTAAAGCCAGCCTATAAAAAATAAGACGTATCACAAATCTAAACTTTCTATCCTGCCCACCTTTAAAGAGTGTGTTGTAATGATGCCTCGCAGACGAACTAGACTTTCTCTCCCACACCTTCTCATTGGTACGTCTCCGTATTCCGAGGACAGATTTAGAGGTGGCCATAGCGCTGCTATTATAAAAATATAGTTGACCTTTGAGGACCAGGGATGGTTTAGAGCAGGATTCTTCCTCCCCAATGCTGTTTGGACTGTTCCTCTCAGTCTTATTAACATATGCCAGTCTCCCTAAATGTTCTCAGTCACTTTATTAAAAAATTTAAGTACAACAGTATAATTTTTATTATGCTCATAAAGGAAGCGCTAGCTCACATTAATTCTTTCATGAACAGTGAACTTTTGAAGTGAACTGCAATGGGTTACATAATTAATTTCAGCTTTCTGTCAACCCGTCGGCATATATTCCAAAGTCCTGCTCTTTTGATCTTTGTTTTAACCTATCTATCTATCTATCTATCTATCTCAAATCTAAAATCCATACTTAATGTGCAGTAAATCTCAACCATTCTGCTGTTATTTATCCAGTGTATTGTTTTCAGAGGCGTTTCCATAGCTGTGCATATTTTCTTTATTTCCGCCTTAAGCTAGTTTGAAAAATATTTTTGTGATATTTTTCCTAATTCAACACATCATAAGTCACATAGGAATAGCTGGATGGAATCACATTTGGTGTCTGTGTTTGTCAGTAAGAGTGCTGCCAGGAGTTTGCAGAAGTGGTGCAGTGGTAGCAGTGTGTCTCTGACCCCATCATGCTATCTGTTCTAATGATGCTCAGGCCTCCATCAAAGTAGGGACCCCCCGTGGCTCCTGGGGCCCCCGGGCTCAGGCACAGTTGCTCTGGTTTGGTTTTTTTCCCCTCACTGCTTGAGGCTCGGTACAGTAATGAGAAACAGAATTTAAAGAAAAGCAAAACAAAACAACAAAAACCCCTCCTTCTTAGACTGACATCCAGTCTGTGTTCAGTCAGCTTGCTCTTTTTCTCCTTCTCTGTATCAAAAACAAAGATTGTTTTAATGGAGCAGTTCAAACACACTGGGCAGCTTTTGTTCATTGCAACATTTTTCTCTTCCCTCGCCTGCACACACACACACACACACACACACACACACACACACACACACACACACACACACACACACACACACACACACACACACACACACACACACAATTCACACAAACAGGGAGGATTAGTGTACAGTGTGCACACACATGGATTGATATGTTACAGCTTGCTGGACCGATGCAAGACAGAGGGAAAAAGTATTGATTTTTTGCCAATATGGCTGTGTGTTGATCCTGGGGCCACATTCATTTTAATCACTCAGATACAGGGGGGAAAAAGCAGAGGAGTGTCACACTTGTTTTACCAGTCTCCATAGCAACAAGGATCATCCAAGTCAGAGGAGGTCAGGCCACTGGTGAGAGGCGAATCTAGGTTCACTGAAATCAACATTACATGAAATGCCCTTCACCCTTCATTCTCTTTCTTTCTGTCTGTCTCTCCCTGTGTCTGTCCATCCCATCTGCTGTCTCTCTCACACTGCTCCTTCTCCTCTACCACAGGCAGCATAACTTCTTTTACCTTTACAACTATTTTCTATCGCGGTCCAGTTCAAATTCCCACATCGGCAAGGAAAACCTTTGATAGTAGTCTTCAACAAGGCGCTGATATCCCAGCTTCCCCCTGTGGCCCTAGCCAGCAGCCATCAGTAAAACACTTTCCCTGCATGACTGAAGTTTAAACACATTACTCATTTCTCTCATGTCCCTCCACTCTCCTCTCACTGTGCTGCAGTTCTCTGACCAGGCTGCATCCTTCATCCATCATTCTTCTTGATAGATTAGAGTTTATTACTGCGATCCCGGATTTGTTGTCACTGTGTATTTGGGTGGTAATACGTTTTCTGGCTCCTCATCCAATTTGCTGGGGGCTGATGGGGGGCTGATTTTGGGGAAGGCGTAGAAGAAAGAAAGGCAGCTGCCAACTGACTGAAGCCAACCGACTCTCCTCAGGTGATAATTGGCTGCTGATGCAACATCCAAACCCCCATAATTAATCTCTGCAGTTGTGTGTGTGTGTGTGTTTGTGTGTGTGTGCTCATCACAAACAACACGTGTTCACCTCTTTATGCGTGATGTAATGCACAAAGTGTTCAGTACAAAATAAAGGAAGGTTCTGTTGATATTGATGGGGCTAAGACTTAAACTAGATGTTCAAGTTTATTTTGTTGTATTGTACTAAAAATTAGTTTGCTACTATCCTTGACAGTGCCAGTATTAGCCTTTCGTCAGTGTAAAACTCTCAGGTCATCAGCCAAAAAAAAACTTAAAAGAAAGTGCAATAATGAAATTTGATTTAGTCTGATTTTGGAAAATAGTCAGCTCAGTGAAGGGAAGTGCCACAGTGCAACGTGGATTGTTATGTTCCTATATTGGCACACATTGAAGTGCATTATTGTTTCAAAATCAGTAATATGTAAGTCCATGTCTCATAGAAATGCCACTTGTTTGAATAGATATTTAAATATTACACTTGTAACAATTGCTATCTGTGGAAGTGGTTCCCAACCTTGTAACCTTTGAAAACAAATTAACGTCTTCTTGCTACCCTCATTATAGGTCTTATACATCTAGCATTTGTAACCAGTTCAACTAGTGCTTATTCCTGTTCAGGTTTTTTTTTTTTTTTGTTAAATTATTTTAAGGGATAAAATGCAACATAATTAATGACTAAAAAGCAAAGAGTAAAATCCATTCTGAAAAAACTAAGTAATTTTTATGTTGAAGAAAGATGTTTTTTCACTTACCAATCCTGTTCCTGTAATGAAGTTGCAGCCTCTTAGATTTATTTTGCAACTCCTCCCGACCCCCAGGTTGGAAGCCAATGGTCTATGGGAGGCCATTCACTTGAAATAATTGTAAAGCAATAATTTCTTCAGTGTCTATGTAGCTGTAGGTTTCAATGAACAGTTTTCGTGTCCCATAATTTGTCGCTTCTAACCAACCAACTAGAAAACATTGCTTTGCATTGCATCTCTTGTGTCAAATAACTGGCATAAATGATGATATTTGGATAAGATATTGTTAAATCTTTCCTCTCAGGACTACACTGGGCCATCAGCCTATGGGATCCTGATGTAGAGTTCAAAACCAAGCAATTAGTTTGTGTAAAGAACTTTAAAGAAAAGCCTGCGTTATCAAACAAAGTTCATTAGAATACATTTTTCGAAAACAATATTACAGTATAACTTTTCACATAATACACATCCTGTAGTTCATGTTATTACACTGCAGTTGGTGATAAGCTGTGAAAATAACCTGACAGAGTACAAGGCGGAGATAAGAGGCAGATAGAATGAGTATCTATCTTACTGTGTTAATTAAAGATAATCAGTCCCTAAAGACACTCAACTCTTTAAATTAACACAAGATGGTGAGTCCTGCACCTCAGAGCGAAAGAAAAAAAGAACGGAGAGACACAAACACAGATGGAGACGGGAGCTGTTTCCATCCAACTGTCAAGCAAATTTTAAGCACAATTTTGAAATGTTACCAAAAATAAGATGTTAATTATGTGTATTTGCCACTGATATTAAGTTACTGTATACACTCATTGAATGTAGAACACAGCTATAACAAAAATACATCCAGGAGAGTGTATCTCCAGAATTGATGGGCATTGGGCAACTTATTATTATTGTTTATTCTTAGCTGATGTGTGTCATGTTGTCTGAGGAAGAGCTACAAAGAAATGTGTGATGATCAACTAATTAGGTTTTCATCAATATCAAGTCCAGGCAGTCCTACAACAGCACAGTTATTTTTAGACTGAAGTCAGGGAAGCTGATGTCTTTAGATTTTGATGCCACCAAAATATGAAACATTTCCCCAAATCTTCTTCTTGTCAGCATGGAAATATATCCAGAAACCGAATTTTTATCACTATTTTTAAAGTATGGTGGTGGCCGTCGGACCTCTTCAGTTGAACTTTTGGGAGACACTCGCTCGTTTATTAGTTAGTAAAACAATATCAATCAGGTAAATATACGTGTAACACAACAACAAGTCATTTCACGTTCCCCAGACCATTTCAATAACTATGATATGATATGACACAAGATTGTACATGAGCAAACTAATACATTTGCTCAAAGTTAATAGCCTACACAGTTTGTAGAGAATCTTTGGTTATATTAACATGTATAATTTTTATTGGTACCAACAAAAAAAACAAATAACTAATTTCATTCTTTTCTAATATGATAATTCATTTGCATAAGAAGCAATTGACAGACTTATTTTTAAGCGAGTACTGTCAGTTTATCATATTTGTCTCCGGGTAAACCACAGAACCAAAGCCCTGTCTGGGTGTCGTTGCTTTTTTTCCAAGTGATTCTGGTGGTGGGCAACAGTAGGAAGCTGGGCTTCCTCGCCAGGCTTTGTTCTTTGTGACTCCCCTACGGTAGCTTTCATTTGACTCCCAGTGTGAGTTCCGTGTTAATTAGGTAAATGAATACGTGTGTACAGACGGGGCCACCCCGCACTAATAGCGACACCAGCACAATTGCAACAAAAGGGCCCCACCAGCTAAGGCTAAGTTTGTGATTAAAGGAAAGGCCTCTATGGCGAGGTGTAACAAAAAGGCATACAGCGAGCTTTGAAGCTTATTTATGGCGCTTTATCTAATCCCTACCACCCGTGGCTATGAAGGAGATATGGATGTATTATTCATGATAATGTATGGTGGTGACTCTTATGCAGATTCACAACAAAGGCAAACTTTCTTTTTGTGCCTCTAAACGGCCAATTATTTTTTTTTCTCTTAGACTGATGTGGAACAGATCAAATGATGAAAAAAAAAACTGTGTTTCTGACATTTGGTGGACCGGTTTACTGTATGTTCTTGTCTGTCTTGTGAGTCTCTGAGCCCTCAGGCTATGGGCTTCCTTGGCAGAACTTCTGACTAAAATCACAGTTTTATTCTGCTCACCTAGGGGATGCCAGAGATCCTCCATAGTCCTAGTAGTAAAATTTGAATTCAGTCCAAATCCACGTCATGAACACACAGGTCACAAAATAAAGAGGGCACCTTAAAGGAACAAATCTACCGGAAAACATCAGAAAATAATTGGCAGTGTACCTCGCACATCTGGGTGCTCTCTATTGTCTTGTGGTGTTTTCTTCTCTTCGGCCTGTTATCAACTGGATTTACAATGTGACATTGAAAGTGTGGTGTGGATACTTGAATGTTTGGTTTACACAAGAAGCTATTCATGTATTCTGGACAAGTTTTATCAAAAATTGACTCCATTAGACATAATATGATTCCCTAGATTTTCTTTTGTGATGCTGAAATGAAACTCCTGGTTCAAATGCTCTAATACTCCTTTCCAGTCCCTCCAGGATTATGTGGGCTCTTTTGGGGATTGTTGTAGCTTAAAAGGCCTGATTTCAAGGCAACTTTTCTAAAATGTTGCGATGCATTTTGCATTTTTTTTTGCAATGAAATTGTGGGAGCAAGTGAAATTTGCAAAAATAGTTGTGTGGGTTTTTTTTTTTATAATTAAACAATTTTTTTGAGACTTTTCATTCCCAAACTCTTTTCTTTATATCACACACACACACACACACACACACACACACACACACACACACACACACACACACACACACACACACACACACACACACACACACACACAAACTTATTTTACAATATTTGTGGGGGCCTGTCATTGATATAATGCATTCTCTAGCCCCTTGCCCTTACCTTAACCATCACAACCGAATGCCTAAGTCTAATCCTAACACACTCATGCAAACCATTTAAACCTGTGGGGTCCCAACAAAGCTTTCAGACCTCAGAAGTGTAGTGGGCTCCCAGTTTTCGTACCCCACAAATATAGTCAAACGAGCCCACACACGCACACACACAAATTTGTGCAGCTATCCTTGTTAAGACATTGCATTGGCTTCCATTCATTATGGACAAACTAACCCCACCTTACCCCTAACCTTAACCATGACCTCAAGAATTAGGTTTTGCCCCATTAAGACCAGGCTTTGGTCCCCATCAGAACTACTATTCCTGACAAGGTTGGTGTATATACTGGAAAAGGTCCCAAAGAGGTAACAGAAATACATACACACACACACACACACACACACACACACACACACACACACACACACACACACACACACACACACACACACACACACACAACTACACACACAGTTTGTCATGTAAACAGGCAAGCATGTCTCTATCACTTTGTGATTTATACTACTCTGACTTTACCACTAACCATGCATGTTTAATCGAACTCACCTTGATTCTTTCACCACTGGCAATAGATCTGGATGCAACAGCCTCAGTCATGGCGATTTGTCTCGTCTGTTGTACACACGTTTCAGCCAGTCTCCAGGTGTGTGTTTTGTGGTAGAAAAGTTTCAATCAATGACTTCCGTTTGTGTTCCACTACAATGTTGCATGTGGTACAAAAGAGTTAAAAACAGTTACTGTTAAAAAAAACAGTAACATTTGTTGGTAAATGTGAGAGATTTGTGTCACACATGTCTCCATATTTACAACCAGAAACAAGGAAGTGAGTTCGATGACAAACATGTGTATGGCTCTGTTTTTGCACGGGGGGGGTACCATGATTGGTGAATCTTGCAGGAAACTATGATGATTGGTCAAAATTAAAAAGTTTGAAAAGTTGCGGTCAATGGAGAAAAATTGCACAGAATTCACAGGGATTGGTTGAATTTGCGTTAATTGTTGCAATTGCGACATCCTGGAGGGAATGCCTTTCATACAGGAGACATTGCGAGAGGAGTACCTGTTGAATGGCCATTAATGTAAAACTTCATCCATTCATATCAGACTTGATCTCATATGAATGGATGAAGTTTGGATGAGGACTTGATCAAGTTTGATCAGATGACACAGCTCTAGTCAGTCACCTCCAGGGCGATGCGCAAGAACATGGTCCAGTTTTAGAAGGATTTATTACATGTCAAGAATTCCATTGTCCTCTCTGATACACTAGCTGACAACCATTAAAGGCGAACCAATCACATAGACTGTAAATACTGTAGCTATATAGCTTTATACTGTGTTTTTCTGGATCGTGAGATCCAATCAAACCACTATACTGAACACATCTCTAAGAAAGGACTACAATGTGTTTATTTTGTGAAATAGGAGACACAAATTTCTGCTGAGATTTCCAAGTTTAGACAACAACAATTTTCCCATTCCTCTGCTTTATTTAATATGACATCAGTAAGCTGAGTGCAAGAAGCTTTTCACACCATCTCGGCCCTTAAGGCTTTCAGCTAAAGTAGGAACAAGTCAGGTTGAAATTAAAATGAATAAAGCTCAAAGCAGTATACAGTATCCTATCATAACAGAACCATGGAACTTTTCCTTAAATGTTAATTTTCAACTCCTCCTAATTACAAGATTGAGGTGGGATTGCTACTAGATGGACAAGTCAATGCCAAACAACCACACCAGAGTTACATGTGCAAAATAAAAGACTGTCATTAATTCAAAAGCAGTTAATAATGGATGAGGGAAGACATCACTGAAAGCTATTTACAGTTTGAGGAGGCAGACATATGAATAGATGACCCTTCCCTCTCTCTCAGTGACAGTCGAGGGTTACTTTACAAAACTGTTGGCAGCAGAAGATCTTCCTGTAGCAGACAGACAGAGCTGCTGTCACTCAACACTAAGCTGTCACCCTCTGCTGAGATACCACGACAGTGTGTGTGTGTGTGTGTGCGTGTGTGTGTGTGTGTGTGTGTGTGTGATGTGTGTGTGTGTGTGTAAGTGTGTGTGTCAGTGTGACAGGTCTGAATTAATGAGAGGTATGTGTCAAGGGGAGAGAGAGACGTTGAGGAGTAAGGAGGGCAAAGATGGCGGCTGAGTAGTGGCGACTATGGCGTGTGTGTGTGTGTGTGTGTGTACGAGTGGCACTTAAAAGGATAATTTCATTGTTTCCTGCCTGGTTATTTCAGGTGAAGTCAGAATCAGATGAATCTTTTAAAGGTACAGTGCTGGACAGTTTCTTATTGTTCCTGGTACCAGTAACCAGTATATAAAAGGGTTTTTTGTCTCCTTTCCCTAAAAAATGTCTGATTGTTATTCCCTTGTTCACCATAGTCTTGTTTTCTTCCACTGTGCCTACACTGAAGTACCAGTAGGAACCAGTCAGTATTTTATAAGGACCTGATTAACACAACATAGTCACATTGTAAGATGCAGCCTGTATTATTATGTTTGATCCAAAATTTCATAGTAGTCCACCCAAAGGTTGCTGCAATATTTCAGTGTGGGCCAAAGCTGTGGACCAACATTTCCGTCGCACAACACTAGCATGGCTAAAACAAACAAAGACTGTCTAAAGTTACTAGTGTATTAATGTCTCTGTCTAGTTTCTCTGGCTATAAATACATTCAAAATGAAACAAAACACATGGAGCTTGCAGCATCAGCATAGGATTGCACTTTGTAATCAACGTTAAAGTTTAGCTGCTGATGAAAAGACAAATATCATGGAAGAAACCCACACCTTCTTCTGTCACCTAGACCAGAGCTGCCTCAAAAAATGACAATCTAATTAACTAATACAAAACAAGTTTCATTTGCATTTACCATTTAAGTTCATTTGAATTACAAATTATTTTGTCCATTACCCCCAGTGTTATCTAGTCATGCAGATAGTTTTGGTGTCATTTGCAGAGATTTTGAAGTATTGGTCTATGAGATACACAACCCCAATACAATGTAGGTGAATGGAGATTTGTTGTGCTGCTCACAGTATTAAAGGGACACTCCAGCAGTTTAGTGTTGCACTTCCATAACTCACAAGAGAGAGATTGGGGACTTTTAGTCAAGCTAAAAAAAAAAAAAAAAAAAAATTGGGATAGCATTTTACAATAAACACTGAAAGAAAAAACTGCTCCATCATTCAATATATGATTTACAGTATTGCTTCAGTGTCTGCACTGTATTCTTTCCTAAATGGCATGTTTGGTCAAATATGGCACCTTTCATTTGAAACGATGAGTTGCTCCACATGAAGAAAAATATGCATACAGGTGACTCAGAGGGGTAAACCTCAGTTTGTGTGTGTGTGTGCATTGCTCTTTGTGTGTGTGTGTGTGTGTGTGTGTGTGTGTGTGTGCCAGTTTCCTCTCCTGACTGAAGGAGAAAAACAGCCAGGGAGAGTCTATCAGCGTGGCACCCTGCTCCAGAACATTCTTGATGAAGCAAAGGTTGTCTTCATTAGGTGCATTAATATTCATGACGAATGGTAATTTTGACACAGAAAAGGTCTCAGTAACCTTTTCTTGTGCATTTTTTCACTTCTCAAGGAAATTACAGTCCGGCAATGACTTAATTAATGCTTGGTTTCCTCGCCCAGTCGTTTGAGAGCCTGTCACTTTGAGGTTGAGGTATCTGTCTCACACCGACAGCGACTGAAAGAGAGAAATAGAAATAGAAGTAGAGAGAGAGGAAAGTGGGATTTCAGAGAGATAGGGAGCGACAGGATCAGTTGCTTCTATGCAGGCTTATTTACCATTAAATCCTCCACTCTGTTTTCCTCCATATGCTCCACCCCCCTCCTCTCTCTCTTTTTCTCCCTCTCTCGTCTCTATACCGTCCACCCCCTCCGTTTCTCCACCCCCTTCATTCACTGTGTTGTGGTGTGTTGGTATATGGAGCATGTCACCCTCAAGGCCCTGCAGGCCTCACATTTCAGGAGGGAGATCATGAGATGTGACAGGATGTGACTTTTCACTTTCCTCTCTTTATCATCTCAGGGATCGTTCTGCAACATGGGTTCAATGCTGCTGAACAGCGAGACACTGAAGTCCTCGATGCATTTGCAGTCCGGGGGCTATAGCAGAAATAAAAACAGTCACGGTCACATAGTAATGTCTATGAAGAGCACATATGCATAGCTGTTTTAAGTGCCTTCATTCAGAATAAATACATTTTTAACACAGCTTTTGAGCTACCACTGTATCTATATTGACATTTTCTTTTTCTATTAGTATGGAATTAAGTCCGTGAAATCAAGGGGCTTTCTAATCTAATTTGTCAAACAAAGAAGAAAAAAAATTGAACCTAATTGAGAAAAGATTATGAAAATTTCTGAATGTTTAATTCAAATTCAATTCAATTTAATTTCATAGTCCTGTAAAACACAACATGAGAAAAATGTGGAGGTGTTACATCTTCTACTTCCAATTATGAGTTATAACGTTATTTGGCAGTGTATTACATTTAAAAACTTTATGTCATTTTAACCCTTTAGAAGCACATTTTTATGAGACTGTAATCAATCATTGCATTATCAATCTGTTGCAACAGTATTGGCCACCACCAACAAGATTAAAACACACACCCAGCAATCTTAAACACTCAATCCTTCCCATTTCCTCTAAGACAGTAAAATATTTGAACATGAGGCAGCATTTCCTTTATCATGTCCCATAAAAATAGTAATTTGCCGGAGCCCCTTGTAGCACAATATGGTAGGCAGTGTGTTTTCCTGATAATGTTGAGATGACAGATAGGTCCATACTGGGAGGTTTCACTTCACTCTGGATACCAGTGTAATAAATTGCAGAAGTAAAGAAGGAGGAGAGGGAACGATAGAGCGGGAAGAGAGAGAGAGAGAGATAGGGCAACAGATAGAGACTCCGCCGACATCTCTCTTCTCTGCCCAGTAGAAGGCTGCACTGTGGGCAGTGATTATACGCTATGAAAATGTAGGATTAATTAGGCCGGCAAGGGAAGGCAACTCTGTCTCATTACTGGCACACTATCCCCCCTCAAAGATATCACCGCTAACACGGCCATCGCACTAATGCCAGCAGACAAAGTCCTCTCTTTTCTGCCCATCGCCCTTATTATCTTATTTAAGGCCACTTAAGGAGGGCCCCAAAGGTGGGCGACACCGTGGATTCTCTTCAGTATGCGCTGCCTTAATCAGAACCTCTCCTTTGCTCTCACCTAGAGTTATATAGAAAAGAGAGAGTTTCTTTTACGGTTTAGTGCTACATGTGTGACTGGGTGGAGCGGGGACTATGGTGGCACAGTTTCCACTTTGTCACAGGAATAATTAGTCTATGGAGACTTTGCCCTCACTGTGTTGATCCTCCGTTCTTCTTGCTTTATCCATTTTCATAGATAACGTGTCACACGGCCGGAGCCTTCCCCTCCCTGTAACATCTGTGATTCTCCCTCATACACTGTTCATCTTCCAGGTCTTTATCTTTTTTTATTCGTCAAATATATCACATCACAGAAGGGCAATTTTCAACACAGTCATGCAGACAATGTGAAACTTTACTAGGATCATTTAAGTTTTTTTTTTTTTTTTTGACTGCAATTTCAAATGATCATTAAGGTGATAATCTGTAAAATCTTTTTTTATTCTTCTTCTTCTTCTTTGGTGACAAGCAGTCACAGGTGTGGGGTTTTTAGTTTGTTTTTGCATTACACCTCCCAGAGATCACTTATCAGTCCATGTGGCTAACACTCCTGTTAATGTTTATGAAAGCTTAAAAGTGTCTTAGATGGTTTTCAACTATTATTATTATTATTATTATTATTATTATTATTATTATTATTATTAATAAGAGCTGAAATGATTAGATTATTAGAAAATCAATTGGCAACTACTAGGATAATATTTCATTTTTTCAAGCAAAAATGTCAAAAATGTGTTGGTTCAGTTTCTAAATGTCATGATTTTATTATTATATTATTATTGTTGTTGTCCTTTTTTTCTTTTTTCCTAGTAAATGGTAGCAGAAAGTGAATGTTAGTGCTTAAATTGAATGCCTTTAGAAAGAAACCGCTGTGTTATATTTGCTGTCAAGTAGCAAAATAGAGATATTTAAGATTTTTAGAGAAAAACACGTTTCTTTGTTATGCTGTATGTAAATGAAGGAAATTTACTATAAGACCGATGTCTTTTTGTTTCATAAAGACTGGAAGGTTCAAGGTTAGAGAACAATGAGAAATGATGATTTTGAGGGTGGCCATGTGTGTGAGATACTTAACCAATATGACCTTGTTGCCCTGTGTACCATTCGGGCCTTGCCTCCTATTGTAGCATGTTATGGAGCCTACCTAACGAAACCTAATTAGATTGTTTAGTCAATCAGCATCCCACAGGTACATAACATGGCCGTAGAGAACGACAAACCTGTCTAATTGCCCTGAACGTGATTACACCTCTCACCAGGACTGAGTGCTTCAAACACGCTTGTTTTTGTTTTCGATTGCAAAGTCGTTACATGTGCTAATCATGGCATGCAGACCTGTTTGAGTTAGTGTCAGCCTTGAGATGGAGGTCTAAATTCATAAACATTCAGTGCAATAAATGAAGTTCTTCCCACTCCAGACACACTGAGCTCTTTGCCTTGGAAATAAAACAGCTTCTGTGCATGCGTGTTCGGCTGTTTATAACCAATGTGAGAGTCTCACCTCCTTCGAGCCAGACTTAGCCGAACATAATTACCCAGGGCGCTCTGCGATAACGCCTACTGTCACTCCTCATTTACAAGGCCTGCTGGAACTCCTTTCAATTAAGTAATAAAACATGTTCTCTACTATTACCCTCTATCAGAAGAACATTTCAATAGTGCACATCCATAATTGACGTGAGCTGCTCCCCTTCAAATTGGCAAGAGAGTTGTGTGAAGAGGAGAGGAACATCATTTAAGTGTCGATGCGTTGTTTCTGGACTATTCAAATGCAGAAGTTTACATCTTTTCCTCAGTTAGAGTGAGAGATAATCTTTTTCTTCTTAGTTACAGGACTGCAGGTTCAATAAATATTCATTATTCACCTTAATTAGAAAAGAGATTGATTCATAAAAGCATGTACATTTGTTATTCTAAACAGCTGGTATCAGGTCTTTCCCGGGAACCATCTTTTGATGAATAAAGAAAAGAGCATCACCCACAGAAACAAGCTTCGTCAAGGCACGATTAAAGAGCTGATGACTGGAAATTGATTGACTGATTAAAATGTCTATGAAAATGTAACACCGAAAAGAAACACAAACTTTCAAAAACAGATCTGTGTTTACAAATTACAAAATTTTTAGACACATTTGCAGTCCATCCTTTCATTTTCTGTGCTATACAGTAGTAGATAATAAAAAAGAAAACCATGAAAACTGTGTAACATGGGACCTTAGAGGGCGTAATGAAAATGTCCTCTCAGTATTTATTTTCTCACCAACTTGTTGTGGTAATGTGCCTCCTCTTGAGTGTCAGCAAACTGTGATGTGTGTTTCTGCTGTACCAAGACAGAAGTAAAAAAAAAAAAAAAAAAAATGCATTGGAACCAGGGATTTGTGGTCTGATGCAGATATTGCTGAGTCCCCAAATGCCGACTGGTACTCCCGGCCACTTGTGACCTGACTGCAAGAGAAGAAATGTAGTCTGATGCAAACGTTGAACTGGCCTGCAGTCAGAGCCCTTAAGTCGACCCTGAGGCAGTTAGCTAACTCCCAGACTGCCACGCACAGTACTGTAGATGCACTGTAGTTGCACTATAGGTGTACTGTAGCTGCTGTGCTCACTGTTTTTCCACTAGGCGCTCTCCAGGGCCCCCCCAGATTCGTCTGCAGTGATGTCTGAGGCCACCTCTACAGGCAGCTACCACACCTCTGCTGAGGCGAGAGGCTCCTCTGTGAACTGGGGTAACATTTCAGACATGGTGCCATTGAACACCCAAGGGACCTTGTGTATGCACAGTTTGGAGGAAGGAAGTCAATGAAGGTCTTGTAAAGAAACACATATTACTGTTTCACTGCTGATCATGTGGGGAAAATATATTTTACTGGTCACTATTATTGTATGTTAAAAATGATCAGCCGTTTCTATTGTAACTAATGAAATCCAGATATTATCAGTGACGCACATAATGTCATCAATCTAGTTTCGTGTTTTCAAAGTCACATGGCTGCAACCTGGAATACATGACAGTACATTAGGTGTTATATAGTTGCTCTTTTGTCCAGTTGATTTTATAGGACAAACTCCTTTGATCATGCCACACAAGATTGTATTACGTGTCAGGGAACAGCCATACCCTCTTGTTTTCTATTCTAACTTGGGGCAAAGTATTGAATTATCAGAATACAGTGACTGCTTTTGTCTAGGTATTCTTGTTTTATTCATTCTTCTGGGATAAATGCAGTACAGTTTCAGTGAGGTTACACTGATATCAGCTATATATCAGCTGTACACGTGTCTGCAGTAAATTGTTGCCTATAAAAGGCGTATAAAAGACACTGAAAGGAGATGGGAGGTGGATATGTTGATTTTCAAGAAGACTGCAAAAGCCGTCAAAGGCTGCCGAGGTTGTCAGTCCCTCAGACTCACAACGTCGGGATCAAAACCTCATCTTCAGCTCAGCACACAGGCTCATACATGCAGGGTCATGTAGGTGGTGAGTTACAGAATGAAAATGAATGTGTGCAGGTGTGTCTGCATCTGTATCTGTGTAATTGTATTTCATGCGCCTCTGCAGGCTCTAAAACCTTGACTTTTGATTCATTTTTGTAAATGAACTTCCATACAGAAAGAATGTGTAGCACAGCAAAATGTATTTGTGCATCCTTGCAAAAAAGAAGAAAGCTTAGTAAAGAGTGACTTGCAGGTTGTGTGACACAACTAATATGATAGCTTTCTCCATTTTGGACTTTCTGTTTCTCAAGATTCCCTCTAGGGTCAGAATTGTTCACTTTTCGAATGTCGACACTGTGAATTTGTGTGTCAAAGTTCACCAAAGTTCTACACCTCTGTGAGCAAATCCACTGATTGCAACGATTCAATTAAAAAGAACTGTTTTCCTATTGAAACTTTAATGTCATAAATAGTGCTTTGACTGAGCCCTTGGTGTTGTGCATGTGCGTAAGTGTGTGTGATTACACAAATGCATGTCTCCTGTCACTTAGTGTCTGTGTTGTTTTGTTTCCTCCAAATGAATGAATGCCATTGCATTTTTTTTCTGTATGTGAGTATGTGTGGTTTGTGTGTGTGTGTGTGTTATGGGATCTACCCACTGATTACTGAGGGTGTGTCTCAGCCTTTGGGAGCATGGTGAAGGACTGGCTAAGCTCTCGGTGATGTCAGTGGCGTTTAACATAGAGGGAAAAGTCTCTGCAATGTCGCTCACCGAGCCCGACTCTGACATATGCATATTTGTGCTGGACGTCGACGCATGACGCTTGACGCTGAACAGACCCCAGACGTAGGCCAACTCAGTGCGAGGGGAACGGGCGGAAGAACCTGGGGCATGCTGGGTAACAAGATCCGGTGAGAGGCATGGCAACCTGCCACGCTTTATGCATGTGGAGTCAGAGTTCAAGGTCACTATTCCTCTTTCTTTTCCCCACATTCTTTACTTTTTTTACATTTCTTTGATTTGAGTTTTGTTTTGTCCAGTATTAGTAAGTCGTATGAGAGATGCGAGAGTATGTGAAATGCAACAAATGTTCAAGGCTTAATCTCAATCTAGGCTGTCACAACCAAAGGTAAAAGCAACTAAATACATTTATTGTAACTCAGCAGCCTGCAATTTTGAATAATTGTAATTATCAATTGTTTGTTCTCCTGCTTAACAAAAATTTTCACACACTTTATTTACCACAACTGCAGATAGAACAAGGCCCTTATTTGATGTAGGTTTTTAAGTAACCCTTGTCCCACACTCAGCTTCCCTCGTTGTCTTAATAAAGTCGGGATAATGTCCATTACCACAGCATTGATTCAACAATATGTCATACTCACCACTCTGCAAATTGAGTTTCTCTTTTTAATACAAATCCTGTTCTCATTACTTATTCACTGCAGTCAGTTCCTTTTTTTTGCGTTTTTCTGATCGGTGTTACGTTATTGTCAATGACGCCAATGACTTTCTCCAAAGATGTTTCAAATTAAAAGCTTCCTAGTAGCTCCGAGTGCATAGTCCTCCACTTTCCTGGTAGACTTTTAATGTCAAACTTCTGTAAGAGGTGTCAACCTACATAGACAGTGGTTAAGCAGCATCAAAGCAATTGGATGTAGAGTAATTACAGTATTTCTATTGAAAAGAACAGCCTTTAGAGATTGTCCTTTATTTTTTAATGTTATGATCGTAGGTTCAGTATTATTTGAATATTGGCTTTTACTTGAGAATTGAGAAGTCAAATTATCCCTAACCTTCTTAAAAGGAGCACGCAACAAAACACAGCTTTCACACAAACTGGAAATAAGTACAACATTATTATCTATATTCACTAAAGGCTATAAAGACAATGAAATTGCTTGTGGCTCCCACAATGACAAGCCACTAATGAAAGTAAGTATTAACAAAACCCCACAGGTGCTTGACATGTTCAAGCTGGGTTAGAGAACACACACACGCATATACACCACATACACACACACACACGCACTCATCAGCTCAGGAGAGGCGAGGGGAGACGCTAAGGTGCTGGCACAGGGAACAAGGCAGGAGAGAAAGTGAAGATCTGGGGCCTTGGCAGGAATCAGCATGGCGTGACAAGGCTCTCATTACATCTCATGTCAGCTCATAAACTAATGGAGGCATTAGCATAGCTTAAAGTATGAATATGAGTCATTGGAGATGATATAAAATTTAGAGAATCTGCGACTCAGCCCTAAAATCAGTGATTCCAGTTTACGCAGCCCCTGTTGATGAGAGCCCTCAGCAGATGTAGGAATATACTGCTATTCATTTGTGTGCTGCGCATTAACACAGAATCTCTCTCACACAAACACACATGCAAACACGTACACATACTTGAATCAGGAGGCTAATTACTGTAGCTCATGCGTTACTGATACCATCTCTTATTTTGCTCCCCTTCCATGTCTAATGGTTGTGACAGTAAATGAGGAATGCCTGGGGGGGCATTTTCATTGTGACACATTTAAGAACGGCAGCAAAACACATGACTTGAGTGTGTGCATGTGTGTCTGCAGCTTTGCGTGCCTCTTCACAATTCTTCAAAGTGCTGTCATAAAAACACAAACACCCACACACACACACACACACACACACACAAAGCCTCCAGCTTGATAAGATCTGTTCAAAATCTCCATCAAAGAATCACCATTAATTGTCATCTGTCACAGCTGAAGCCATGCGAGGGCAGCATGGTTGCATTTCGATCAAGACAAGTATAGAAAAGCAGCTGATAGGCTGTGACGGCTCCAGGGTGCGCCTGGCATCTCGAGGACATCTCTCTGCCCAGAATCAAGCTTTCATTGTTGGGGAAGGAGTTCTCAGGGCCCCCTTCTAATCTGACACCCATTCTCCTCTCTGTCTCACCTGCAGGTGGGAGCTCATACAGCTAAAGGCCTCCTCACAATCGGTGCCCTCTCCCTCCTCCTCTGCAACCCCCCCCCCCCGCGCCTCTTCATTTTAATACCTCATCCATCCATCTATCGCTCTCTTTTTGCAGGTGCTTTCCTCCACAGTTGTTCACCATTAGCAGCTTTCCTTGCTGGGGTAAAATTTGCTCTGTTGTTCTTTTGGCAAAATCTGTTTCATACCCTTTACTTTGTCATATTTCGATTTACCTCACTCTCCTTCTCTCTACTTCTTTTTTCTAGGCTTTCTTTTTTCCTTGCCCTCCTTCCATTCCCTCTCCTCCCTCCCCTTCTGCTACACCTATCTATCTATAGTCCGGCAGATGCTGTCCCATTTGTACTCTTCCCCCATGACATTCCTACGGGGGATTGCTTAAGGATTCGGGAGCCTCAGTGCTCATGGATCACACTGACACTTGGTCAGCATCAGCAGATTATGAACTATAGGAGCCTGACACCCCGCCATTGTTCCTCCATCTAAATATGAACAATAAGGCCCATCTGACGCCAACGCTGACAGCTTATTCGCTCTTATCACTCCTGTGGAGTCGCCCGGCATGATCTGGGCGCCTCCCCCTTCTTCCTCACGACATGTACACGCCTTCCCCCGCCTCCCCTTGCCTCCCTTCGACCCTCCACTTCCCCAGCCCCCCACGCTTCAGCCCCTTCCTAGTGTAGCCACAGGGCAGCGGTGGAAGGACTGGAGGGAGATAGGGAGGGGAAGGAAGGAAGGGGCAGAGGGCAGACAGGAAAGCTTGCAGAAAGACACAAATGATGATTAAAAGATCATGAGAGCCTTTTAGTGCCTCATTTGGAGGCACCCTAACCCTAACCCTTATCTAGTAAAACTAGGGTTGCAGTGTTTTGCTCAGGGACACTTTGGCTCAGGGGAAGGGTTCAAGTCCATTCAAACATAACAGCCCCAAACTTTTAAACTATGCTGTTATGGAACAGTCATATCAAAGCAGCTTGGACAAGCTGTTTGGGCATTCTGGTGATTCAGTCCACTAACGTACTTATAATTATGTTGCCCTCGGTTTGATTCTGACTCAAGAGCTTTGTCACGTTATTACTGTCTCTTTTTTTCTAATCACTTGTCACTGTCAACTGTCAGAGAGTCAAACACTGGTTGAACTCAGGGAGAAAATACATTTCTAGACAGGTTTGAGTAAATGATGCCGGTAGCTTCTGTGGACAGCTACGAACAATAGCTCAACTTTCATATGGAGCACATGATATACAACACAACTGTATCACTGACTTGAAAATAATTATGGAAGACCCCAGATAATATTCAAATACAACAATTTTATTTTTATTTATTTATTTACATTCATTGCCAGAGTTTTTCAAGTTCTCACTTTTTATACTATCTGCCTCTGGCAACTACAGTATGGTTAAAGACTGTGGTTATGGGAAATGAAATACGGCAGAGGTGCGTTTGGGTTAGGCAATTAAAACACTTGGGTAAGACAAGGAAAGATTGTGGATATGGATAATAATAACCTGTATGAAAATAGTCTCCTGTATGAAAATGGGATGCACCACTTGCCCATCCCTTCCACCACCCCGACCTCTACACTTTTACTTCTCTCTTTGTGATGGGGCACACTACTCGACGAAAACTGTGAGGTGCAGAATTTTCCCATATAGACAGAATTCATAGGGATACTGGGCTGATTCCATGTCATATATTAACTGAATATCAGCAGGGTTTGGTTAATGGACTGCTCCAAATATGACACTGCCCCGCCACTGATCTGCACATCTCTGTCACCGTCACAACTTCACAACCCCTACCAGCTTTTTAATGAGACTGGCCGAGTTTCCTGTTGACAGCTCACCTTCTACATAAAGAACAGAAAAGGAGAGAGAGAGAGAGAGGACGATGGGTGTATGAAGAAGAGGACGAGAGCAGTACGAAGATAAGGAGGAGGAGAGCAGTGGAGAGTAGCGAGGCTTCCTGAGCAAAGCAGGAATTAACAGGGCCCCAGGGATGGCCAGATCAGAGCCAGGGTCCCCAGAGAGCACTTACCACAGGGGCCCCCCACGCTTGTTACAGCAAAGCAGGGGCCACTAGGGGACTCCCAGCGCTACTCTTCACAAATGCAAGGCTCAATTCACTATGTAAGATGGTTAAAAGGCAGACGGTCAGGGTGGCTGGGAAGGAAGCACACCACAATTATGGCCTGCTTTGAAATACCCCACTACGAGAGAACCAGAGAAATTATAACAAGCTCAGATATGTTTAAGATCAATTTGGGAAGAAATCCTCGTAAATGACGAATTCCTCTTCTCTGAGAACATTATACTCAAAGGCTAACTCCCATGTAGGGTTTTTGGAGGGCTGAAATGCCAACCAGATCACTAGGGATGAGGGAATTAGCCAATAATATGAGTCTTGTTGCATGACACAGACATTGGCAGCACAATAAATTCGTGACTGCACTTCTCCAGTGGCACAGTCATGAGTAGTATCACATCTTACCCAATATCAGTTACACTAAAACTCAATCCAGCAAATTAGATCAAGCCCGAGAGTTGAGGACTTACTCCCTCGTTGTACATTAGGAGAAAGAGGTAGGAGATAGAAAAAGGAAAGTAATAGACGTGACAGGGGATGAGTAAGAGGAAAGCCCTCTGCAAAATAAAACTTTGATTATGCATAGATATTTGACATTCTCATTTTAGTCATGTCATTTTGATAGTTAAGATACAATCACACATGGGTCCATTTATATACATTTCACACACTGACGATAGTCCGACTGGACTGGACTGTAAGTGTAATAAATGAAAAACAGAGTCGTTTTGCAAGACCAGTCTGTGGGATCTTTCATCAAAAATCTGACACATCTGTCCTAAGCCTTTTCTCTCAGTGAAATGATATCCGACAGTTAGTAAAACTAAGAAAATCAGAGCTCAGAGTTTTCAGCAGTGTCAATATGTAGTTAGTTGAAGCTACAGAATGGGGCCTCACTGTGTTTAATTAGTGAGGGATACCAAGAGATTTGTTTCCATCCAACTGACAAACACATTTTCAACAACTTTTCAAAATGGTGCAAAATTAACAACATTTGAGTTGGGTTTCCACCAGCTGAGTTGTGGTCAACCTATCAGCTTTGTGAATGTAAAAAAAAGACATATCAACAAGAAAAATGAAAAAGGTCTTTCAGGAATGGATTAATACTGATCAGGCTACTGTTGTTCTCTTCTGCCAGCAAATGTTAGCCATATTTTTTTGGTATCAAAATAGTCAGAATAAAACCGCCAATAACCTGTGTCTTAGCAATTCTAACAAGATATGGTAGAGGTGGTAAATAGAAAACACTACAATTTTTCTATCTGTTTCCTAATATTTTAGCCATGCAAGCAGCATGGCACTAGGGATGACAATGTCAATCGATCAGTCCACCGCACTGGTTCAGAATGAAATGGCTCAACAACTATTCAACAGATTACAACAAAAGGTTGTAAAGGCACATATTGTACCTAGAGGATGAATCCTACTGACTTTGGTGATCTCCTGAATTGTCTTCTAGAGCCACCATGAGGTTGACATTAGTGGTTTTGAGTGAAATTCTCATCCCACTCCGGATGATTTAATAAATTGTGAACTGACGCTTACATCTAGTTGAAAATTAAATTTGTCCAAAGCTTTAATTGTAACCAAATACCTGCTAAACTTCTATTTTCTATCTGCATATCTGCAACTGTAATTCTGCTAAGTAACAAATGTTAAGATGCTAAACTAAGATGGTCAGGATGGTAAACATCAGTATGTTAGCATTGTCATTGTTAGCATATTAGCATGCTGACCGTAGCAGTGAATTCAGAACACTGCTTTGCCAAATGGTGCAGTCAAACCAAAATTCACTTCCCTTTCATGTCTAGGTGGAATGGGGCGAGAAACATACGCCTCTGGTCATGGTCTGACCCACCTTCTTCGTTTTGGAGTTCAATCAGATTGAACTTTGACCCTGGGGTGGATTTGACCTCTCATTCAGGGAATGTTTGTTTCTTATTTCCTCATTTATAACTTCAGGAGAAATAATAAAAGTAGCAGATAAGAAGGGATGCTGTTTGCCTGTAGTGACAGACAGAGGTTAATGACAGAAAAAGGTTTCATTAAATGCTGTATAATTTGCAACTTTGTGCAATGCTGCTGTTAGACCGTTAGCCAGGCAGATCTTGGTCTGACTGCTCCATAACCTCACAGACTCACTAGTATGGCTGTAGCCCTAGAGTCTTATTCTTTTATTCTTTCTCTACTGGCCAAAAGAATGCAAAGACCTGCAAGACGTATGTGTATTACTGTGGTTATCTCACACTGTCAATGTAATGATCACTGTTCTTACCTAACAGTTGACCGGAGGTAAAATGAACTGGGGAACTAAAGTGAACCCAAATGATGATAAACCTTTTACAATTATGTTACCATAAATATTCATGGAAATTGATTTGAAAAGATATCAGAAAGAAACATACATTACATCTTCATTAACTACTGACTTACCTCTGTGCTTCATTTTGGTACATTATTTCCAGGTATTTTCCATTTTGGCATTGGTTGTTATTTTCTCTTTGCAGTATCCTGTAAGTGTTTACTGCTGGAGTGACCCAATTTTTTGCCAAGTGCAACATTAAAGTTTCACCTTATCATGAAATATTTTCTGAATCAAGAAAACCTATCAAACAATTTTTTTTTTTCTCTCTTCATCTGCGATGCTGTTTGTTTTGCTAAAATGAATATACCAACAGAATTAACCCCTATATGGCAGTGCTGACATAAAGCAGATGGCTGCAGCAGCTATGCAGAAAGGTGTTATCGCAGGCTGACAGTGAAGATCTGCTATTTAAACAGAGTGGCGTGTTGGCACAGGGTAGAGTGCTGACTTCTCAGAGTCTATACATGTGAAATCAGACTGTGTGAAGGCCACTGATATAAAATTGAGGATGTCAAATTGTTTAATTCAAAAGGGTAGATTTAAGGCTTAACATTTTCTTACCCTCAAGAGGTGTATATAATTTTAAATATTGTAAATCTAAATGGAGGAGAAGCTAAACTTGAACTGTTTTGAGAGCATTTTCAGCTCAATTCAATTCCAAGTGTCTCTTCCATGATGTGCATGTTGTTGAAAAAATGGTGTTCTTTTAAGGGCAGAGGGACCAGGCCTCCCACTGATCCACCCGTTGCCTCATCATTTACTTTCCCTTCTGCTGGAGATACTTTGTTTTTCACTCCCTCTTTTTTATGTTTTGAAGTTCTATTCCTCAGTGTTGTGTGCCTAATTAAAAAGCACTTACAGTTGTTTCTGGTTCAAGGTTGAAACATTACTATCTCATCATAGTGAGCTAATCAGATCCATTTTCAATCACTGCTTCTCCTTAATGAAGTGCTGCGGACTGTCAGTGGGAGTGCCTGCCTGGTGGTTTTTTTAGTTCATTCTTTTTTGGGGCAGGGGTAAGCTGCTCTATGGAGGAATGGAGAATGCAGCCATTTTGGAGGGGGTGTGTATGTGTGGGATGGAGTGGGCTGTCAATTTCTGTCAGGCGGCGAGGTGTGTGTGGCAGTGAGTCTATGGCAGGGAGACTGGGGGGTGGGCGCTAGGCAGGGATTAACATGATCAAAGACACAAATGCAGAGCCACATAGGAAAAGTAAGGGAAGGGGAGAAGAGCCATGCAGGGCTCCCCACAGCCCCCCTTTCCCTCCCACCTCCTCCCCCTTTTCCCATAATAACTCCCATGGAGGAGATGAACCGTAAGAGAACAGTGACTTCCCCTACACTCCACCCTTGCCTCAACAACTATTGTTTTACAGAAACAAAAATGACAAAAACAAACAGTGGATTCTGACCGTACATGCAACTGTACGTGGAGTATCGATGTAAGCATGGATGTATGTACACACTGAGATTCAAGGTTCTAGTGAGCAGGGTGCATGTAGAGGAAGACAGACAGGAAATAAACAAACAAGTTGGGTTTAATAGAATTGTACCTGGAGCCCTGAGGACATGCACACACACACAAGCAGAGCGTATCAGCCAGCATGCTAATACTGCCAAAGGGAAGCCAAAACTAATAGCGGAGACATTAAGGAAATGATCCCCAGGCTGATATGTTTTCTATAGATGGCGACTAAACAGAATTGCCATATTTATCATACTCAGGGAAACAGAGAGAGAAAAAGAGACCCCCATCTACAGCCCTGTCCCTCTCTGTCGTCCCCAGGAGAGTGATGAGAGTTGCCCCCGGGAGAGGGTGCAAGTTAGTGTTTCTATGTATGAGAGTGTGTATTTATTTGTGTTTGTCACCGAATATGCCAAGTCCCTACGCTCTGCTCTTACCCTCTCCATGGTGGGTTAGGGTTAGAAGTATTTAGAGCGTACAGTGGCATTTCCACAATGTAAAAGATACTATATTACAAGTAAATATCTCACCCTCAAAGTAAAAGTACGAAGGCCTTTTACAACCAGCTGTTTCACCTGCATGATGCTAATACTATACAGACCTTTCATAGAAGTTAATATGAACATGTAGTCTTTTCAATATATTAGAGTTTTGTATTGAAAATAAACCCGGTACAATTCATGGCAGAGTATACAACTGAAGCCTTAAAAATACAGTATGGTGTCTCCATTGGCTGGGTCTTAGCAAAATGAACGTGGGGCCAGCAAAAACAAGCTAACACATCCCATCATTTAACATTTGCTCACATTTGCTTGAAGTTGATATTGCAAACTTTTCAGCAAAGAGTGGCCTCTTTCCATATCCTGCAGATTCGAAGCAACATTGGCATTAATTTGGAGTCAAGTTTCTGTCCACCTGGTGAATCTAAGTCCAATATAAATTCTCCTTTAGCTCTGTGTTTGGACTCTACAGAGTCCACAGGGAAATATGTGACACTTTAGCAGCTAAATATTCTTCATCATTAACCATCTGGTTGCTAACTTTGTCTGTCTGATGTTTGTCGCTGGGTAGGTACAGTGTAGCCTCCAGTGGATTTCCAGAGCTCCTTTGCTGAAAATAGTAGCCTGCTGCATGCAAAATGAAGAAAAGGAGTGGTGAGAGTGAACAGTAAAGTTGTGGGATGGAAAAACCAAAACAACGACCTAAAAAACACTAAAAACCTCCACAGAGCTGAGGCTAGCCAGCTAGCTGCTATAAAGGATCAAGTGTAAAACTAATCATTATACAGAATAACCCCTTTCTGAATGTAATATTATCGAATACTAAACTTTTTTTTGTAAAAGTGGAGCTCATGTTAATTATTTTAAATTGTTCTAGGTAATTTAATCTAAAGAAATGCATTTTCTTAATAAGATAGTTTTGTATGTAAAATCTTTATCAACAAGGTAAGTAGCGGTACATTAAAGTAACTTAAAATTTTATTTATGTACTACTACCTGAGTAGTAGTTGCCTTCCTCCGCTGCACCCAGCTGTACAGAAAAAAGCATGATAATTAAACTAAATTAATTAAAAGTTAATTAAAAAGTTAAATTACTGCTTAACGTAAAATATTTCTTTCATTAGTTACATTTTAAACAATTCTTAGTACTTTTATGCATTACATCCGTCCTTGCAGCCGCTTCCTTACCCTCATCTCTCCATCTATGCCCCCCCCCCCCCCGCCGCCCTTTTCCGGCTCTCCAATTAAGCTCCAGCGGCAGGTTTCCATCAGCCGTCTGGTTGTCTGCAGCAGGACTCCTCGGAGCAGAGGCCTGTCAGGAAATGAACTCATCACTGGGTGACAGCTGCTAATTTCTCCTTCTTCCATGTCACACGAGTGGCCTGCTGCAGTTAATAATGAGCCATTCAGCCCTGATTAGGGAGATACACGGGGAGGGTGGGGATGCACACAATACAGTACACAATCACTCAGCCAGACATGTAGAATAATGTACAAGCAGGGGCACGGACAGACATTCCCATTCAGAACAAAAAACACCGACACACACAGTGAACTGGGGCTGTCAGTGGTGCATGAACCCAACTTGTCTTAGGTCACTCGCTTTGCTATTTGCATTACATTACACTTTCTTAGGAACACCTGTACACCTTCTTATTCACGCAATTATCCAATCAGCTAGTCATGTGGCAGCAGTGAAATGCATAAAATCATGCAGATGGTTTAGGAAATACAGTTAATTTTCACATGCGGAACAGTCTCTAGAGTTTACTCAGAATGGTGCGAAAAACAAAAAACATCCAGTGAGCGGATAGATGTTTCTGTCTGCAGTTCTTGTTGATGAGAGAGTTCAGAGGAGAATGTCAAGACTGGTTGGAGCTCACAGAAAGGCTACGGTAACTCAGTACACTTCTGTACAGCCGTGCTGGAGTCTGTACCACCACAGATGTAAAAACATAGCCTGATTTCATGGACATATCAATGAGTTCACTGAACTTCAGTGGCCTCCTCGGTCGCCAGATCTGAATCCAGTAGAACGCCTTTGGGATGTGGTAGAACAGGAGATTGGCAGCATGAACGTGCAGCTGACAAATCTGCAGAAATGTGATGCATTCATGTCAACATGGACCAGAATCTCAAAGGACTGTGTTCAACATCTTGTGGAATCCATGTCATGAAGACCTGAGGCTTTTCTGAGGGCAAAGGGAGCCCCAACCCAGTATTAGTGTGGTGTTCCTAATAAATTGCTCAGTGAATGTAGTTCAGCCTACTTATCATAGGTCAGTTGGAAGTCACACAGTTCTAGTTTGCAGCTTTATCTATTTTCTTTTTTTGCTTGCTGCCACATCACAATATGTACATGCTCACATTAGCCAAACACATACAAAACTATTATATGTGATACAGTATGTCCAAATTTATACATTGAAATGAAAAATGATGTTATATTAAATATCTTTTACCAATTTTTTTTTTTTTTTAGAATTTTTGTTCTGCTAAAAACTTGCAGTTACTTAGAGTAGTGGTTCCCAACCTGGGGGCTGGGATCCCTCAAGGGGTCAAAAAATTTTGGGGGGTCGCACAACTATTAAAAGAACAGGAAAGAAGAAAATTTATGCTACACAGAAATAATATCACCTTTCTGCCTCCAAAAATTATTCAAATAAAAGTCAATCTTTGGTTGACATACTTAAACAACTGATCACAAGTAGACTGTCAGCTTTAAAGGGTGTCTAAAGCCAAAAAAGGCTGGAAAGCACTAACTAAAGAATGCATTCTTTTGTTGTTCATCATAAAATGCAAATTAATTCAGATTACATGGAATATTTTAAATATTTAACCCATCCCACCTACACCACACACATACACAGAACGTGACCTCTGTTAAATGTGCCTATATTTGCTGAATGGGAAAAAAGAGCATGAAAAGATTGTGTGAGTTTATAAATGCAACATGAGGTTGGGAGCAAGGGACAAAGACAGGCTGAAAGGCAGACAGGTGTTATGTGAAATTACAGGCTCCCCTTCTCTCTGTGTGGTTGTGGATTTCACTGATCTTTCACTTCTCTCTGGCCTCACCTCTCTCAACATCCATCTCTAATCCTCTCATTTTTCCTGCTCACTCCTCCACTACTTTCTCTCTCAGCCCACCTTCTCACTCAGCGTGTGCTGCGTACGTGTGCGCGCGCGTGTGCTAAAGGGATGATCTTTTGATGCCCTCTGTGTGTATGAGTGCTTTCTCTCTCTACTTTCAGCGGCTGGCCATTGTGTTTGCAGCCGTCACACCGCTCTCCCACTCACTCCATCAGAAACCAGGCCTGTGTAGGGGCCTAAATGAATATTGATTCTCCCTCCAGTGCTGAACACTGCTGGGGAAAAAAGGGATGAGTATGTTGTACACAATGAAGAGAAAGGGCCTGATGGGGGGAGAGAAGAGAGGATGACGATTAGGATGATAGTGATCATGATGATGATAATGATAATGGTGATGATAATGACTGTTAGTGATCAGAAAGCATGATGGGAGCCATCAGCTGATGCATGTATGCGCATGTTGCTTGTATGATGGCGCTGTTCTGTACATGTAATCGCAGTATCGATGCTGAAACGTGTGCTTGACATGACAATTAACAGCAAATACTTTTATGAAAAAAATCTTGACACAGTTGTTAAAAATTAGGCTCAATCTTTATTGTCACAAATGAAACTGCATTTATGTTTTTAGAGGTTTTTGAAACGACGAAAAAAAACCCCTCAAATGTATAATTATCGTTTTTGTTTTTGTTACACATAAAACATCTGAGATTTGTTTTGGAATTTTTCAGAATCCATCAAATTACTGGTTTGTAACTGATAATATACTAATCACTACAAAGGATGGAAGGAAAACACTTTAACAAATCGACAGAAATTAATAAACCAGATCGTCATAAGATACATGAGCAACATTCTATCATAACAAAACAAAACTCAAGATGGTGATATACAAATGTATCAAAAAGAAAACAAAAAGAAAGAAAACTGTTGTTATCTCTACAGAGCAAAATACACATTTTCCTTTAAAGTGAGCCATTTCATTCTCAGATTATTAGATGCATTTTTAAAAAATAATCAAGAAATATAGTCATTTCCTTTCATGGCATTAATCAAGTTGGTAATATAGTCTTGGTGGCTGTGAGGATTGCACGTTAGCTCACTTAGCACCAAAACTTCTTTCCTTCGCTGTCCCTCTAAAGAAATGATGTTTAACCTGAGTTTAGCATAGCCCAAGAGATGACATTAGCAAACAGAAAACAGAAGATGTGTAAAAATAATCAAACAGGGGAAACCTAAAGGGAACAAGGGAAGAGGAAGACTGTACGACACTGACTTCCTGGCAAACATTTGGCCTAATGCAGGCTTTAACAGAATTAAACAGGAAAAACTGAAATCAAATGACAACTCTCTACCTCTATTACTTCATTTCTCTCTCTTCTATCCTTCTAGGACTATATTATGAGGGGCTCCATCCAAATAGACCACCATTTCTTCTCCAGCCTGCTGCTCTGCCTGCTGCACCTCCCCATCATTTGCTCCACTTTCTCCATACATGCCTCCCTCCACCTGTAAAGTGCAGTTGTCCAACTCCGTCACAATGTAGTGGGTGCCTTCGTCATTGACGATCACTTGGGTCAGACCTTCCTTCATCATCTGTGATGCCGCGAGCTGCAGAACCTCCTGCATCTCCTCCTGGCCAGACTCCTGAATGACCTGCACCTCCTCCTGCTCCTGTTTCACCTCTGACTGCACTTTACTCTGCACAGCCTCAGGGGTCAAGACCTCGTGAATGACGGCTGCCGCTCCTTGCATTTCCTCCTGATGGCCCATTTCGCTGACGGCGCTGAGGAGAGCGTCCAAAGCCGTGGACGACTCGGAAACAATGTGACTTTTCCCCGGGGCAGCGACCGCCACTCCCTCCGCTGGCCACGGCTCGCAGCTCCTCCCTGGCCTCCCCCGACTCCAGCACCACAAACTGGGTGCTGCCTCCAGCCAGGTGGGCCCCCGCGGATGCCACTTCCCTGCCCGAGGCTATGACTTGTCCATCCTCGGTGATGTGCAGCACCTCGGCCACCTGGCCAGCCATGGCCAGCGTCTGCAGAGTGGCTGCAGCCGACTCCTCCAGGGCCTGGTCGATTGCTACCTCCCCGCCGCCGTAGCCCTGAATGATGATGACCTGCTGGACTTGCTCATCCTGCCCGGATGCCTCTGATGAGCCCTTCCTGTGCACAGGGGAGCCCACGGACTCTGCCTCCACAAATGTAGCCCCCTGGCCCTTCAGACGGCACTCGAAAGACTTAGAAACGATACCTGGGGGAACAGAGGGACACATTTCACATTACATTTCGCATGTTTGATATATTTTGTGGATAATTTTGTTCAGTCTTAGACTGCTAAACCATAAACTTAAACCAAAACAGATTAGAAAAGTGAGGAGCTTAAAGCATCTGAAATCTTGCTGCGGTCATAACATGTTTTATAACAACAAAGTACAGACTAAAAAGAAAACAGGAGCTAAAATGAGAGATAGAAGGGAGAACAAACAGAATATAAAAGGAAATTAATTTAGTGGTAAAATGGCCAGGATGACATCCAAAGTACTAAAATGGGCATGGCAATTACTTCACATACAGTAGCACACATGGCCGTCCATCCCCCTCAAGGTTGTCAGTTACCACAAATGTTGAACTTGCTATTTTTATGCATCAATCACTGTGAGAAAAAAGAAAAGTATATGGAAAGCTAAGTTGATATAAAATGGGATGTAACACTGCACATATTTGTGTCACTTAATGCATGAAAGGAGACAGAATATGGAGATATTAGGCTGGCGGAAGAGCGTGGTGAGATAGAGCTGGTGCTAATTGAGCCACTCTGTGCCCTCTCAGATCACAGGTTGCCATGGCGTTTCCAAGGTGATAGAAACAGTGTTAGAAATGCCATTGTTTAAACAGCGCCTGGCTCAGACATTTGTAGGCTAATCTATGCAGAAAAATGGGAATTTGAGACAGTGAGGAGGAGAATCTGTTCACGCCTGGACTGCTAGGCACAGATGAACTTATTGTACAAAAAACCAAAAACCCACATGTATTATTGTCACTGGAAGAGCATACTGACCTTCATTTGCTACGTTTAAGTTTCACCTGAAGGCTTGTACTTGAAAGTTTGCACATTCAACAACCCTCACCCTTTAAAATTCCATCAACTCTCTCCAAAACCTCAACTTTTCAGGAAATAACATAATTTTCCTTTTTTTTTTTTTTTTGCTCAGTTTCTGAAAAGTTGACATTTTGGAAGCATAAGGTTTACCCCAAAGGGTAGAGACAAGATCACACAGATCTCACAGTACATACAGGAACAAACTCATCAATCATTGATATTCCTATCTCCCCCTGACATTTAATGTCCTGCATTCACAAGGTTGACAATGTGATCGGAAAGTCAAAGTTGCGCTGCATATAGTCTCTGACCCAGCTGTGCCCTGTCCTCAGACCCGCACAGAAATGTGTTAGCTTTAATTCTCACTCTCACTGGACAAGTAGGCAGCAACAATCAGTCCTCTGCTGACAGCAAACCTGTTAATCCTGCACAGATGCACTCTCAGGATGGACTATTGGTACAATTTAGTGAACAGTGAACACTTTATGTGTTAAGAGCGTGTCCAACAACAGAGCGAACTGTTAAGACCTGGAAATGTAGAAATGGCAGATGCCGGTGTCAAGACACACAACAGTTATTCTTAACGGCTACCAAAAAAATTAAAAGCTCAAACAGTCAAACACAGCTTCAGCTCATAACTCAATTTCAGAGATTATAAATGTTAATAATAAACTGCCAAATAACATTCTTTTTGCCCTTTTACAGTAATGCATGCGTCCTCTGACACTTCTTTTCTGTCAAAGCTTTAAAGAAATACTCTGATTCGTGTTACACTGGTCAACTGATGAGAAGACTGAAAGGCAGAAAGGCAGAAAATAACTTCTCTGTGTCTCAAATACATAAATCTGTCTTGTGGTCATGTTCACACTAGTATACATTATCAAAAACTGCCATTATCCTAAAAGGGAACAGATGAGAAAACTTGTTTCAGCTTTAAGTTAGTTATTTTAATGACATCTACAAACACATACACCCACACCTGTCTAGACTTGCCAGGTTTATTTTGGGGAGTAGTTAATAAAGAAGGAATACTGGACAAAAGACAGCTATTTCAAGATCTCTTTCCACAAGGAAACACAGACACAAAGAGAACGAAAGAAAAGTTAATGGACTAAACAAATGATAGATTAATTTACACACCTACATGTCACAGAACAAAAAGTGATGTTTGGAGGGTCGAGAGAGTGGGGTCCTTTAAGTGTAACTGGACAGGGTGATTTTTCTGAGGATAAAGCTGCTTTCACTTTCTCTACTGGTGCGGTGCCCGTTCAAAGCTTGCTTGTTAGCTCATTAAAAGTTCAATATTTTAGTCAATCCTCTAATCATCATCATCTAATTTTCACGTCGCTGCTGTGTTATGATATTAATAATAATAATAATAATACTAGACCTTATTTGTCAGATACCTGATCAGAAAACACTGGACGCTCACTGGCCAATTTATTAGGTACAGCTAGATAAAACTGCAGATAAATTAATACAACAGGCCTATAATAAATCATCCCTTCATGAGGATTAGAATGTTCAGTTTTTATTGAATCTGTTTGAGAGAGGTGTTGACTTTTTTCAAAGGTCATTTTGCAGGCTGTAATTTGTGGTGCCTTTGACCTGGGCTGGGTTAAACTGAGAGGTGTTCCTTATATCTTCTCACCATCCCACTTACATGAATCAAGGTTGACAAAATATTAGAAACGCACTTTTATTTCGGTGTACCTGATAAATTAACAAGGGATTGTAGATTAATTTAATCACATACAATTTAATCATAGCAACCCTTTCCCTGAACTGGAGAATCAATATTTTTACTGAAGAACTTGACTTAAAACTTATAATGGGTATGACATGGATTTATTTCATCACTGGAGTAATATGCAGTCAGGAAATTCCCTGGCAAATGTACATATATGTATATTTTTAAAATGACGATTAAACTTCAGTTTAAGGCCTTTCTCACTCATACATGGCCGTTAAAGGAAACAGAAAATATACAACGGCGGAATAACAACGTTAGATGACACATGGTGTATAATTATACTGTAACAGCAGCGGTGCATAAATTAGTTGTTCCGACTCTTAATAATCGAATATATCATGCTTGGGCGGGGATAAAAAGGAAACAAAATGGTGCTGTACTGCTGTCGCTGCGCCTTAAACAAAGTGCTCTGGGATGCTTTCGCTTCAAGCGACTGTGCATAGCAGTTGCGCTGCTGCAATAAGCCATTTCCAATTTGCAGAGCTTGGGTCTCTGTCTAAAATAGTCCCACACTTTAGATGATCATGTGGGAGGTTTTGTAGTTGCAGCTTGTTTTCTGGGCAATCCATGCTTTGACTGGGCGCAGCCATCTTTGCGATGCGCTGTTGTTGTAATCGATGACGTCCACTGTGTGGATGAGTCGCCCCAGCCCTAACCCACTGTCGTTTAATGTTTCTGTTTTTGTGTTTCCCGAGAACCGCTCATCCAAAAACCTTCACAGTTGACACTGTACATCCTTGGGTCCTCAACAATACACACGTGACGTTTGAAGTTGAGTGAGAAAATCGAAGGATAGAAAGACAGACAGAGATTCCTCTATATATAGTTACATATTTCTTACTGCACATCTGTGTCTCTTCATATATGTACGTAGTATAAGACAACAATGTGCATTTGTTTAAAGGCAAACTAACAAAAAGAATCACTGTGATGCCACAGTACACAGGCAATAAGTTGGTATAGTAAATATCATTCAGACTCTTCTGCCTGTAGTGACAAGCTCAGTAGTTAGTGTGTGAAGGGAGTCAGCGCTGCTGAAGACAGCCAGAGGAAGTTGGCATTTTGAGCAGTAGAGGTTACCTATTAACACAGAGCTACAGGGTCCATACTAACTGCCTACACCAAAATGATGCAAGCTGAGAGGTCTTCTGAAGAGGGCAATAACTCATTGGCCGTGCAGTTTCTGCTGCATTACTATATAGCCTGTTTATATGTGTGTGTGTGTGTGTGTGTGTGTGTGTGTGTGTGTGTGTGCAAGACAGGTCGGAGACAGTGGAGAGACAGTAAATGACAGAATCACGTGAGGCGGCTAGTGTATGAGTGTGTGTGTATGTTCTGCTTGGTAAAGCGTGGTTTTGCCAGTTTGTGCCAGATATGTGTCAACGCATCTTTGTATTTATGTATGTGAGTCTCTGAATTCACGTGTGTCAATATGTGGGTGGAACGCTGCGGTCAGGCTTTGCTGGTGTCTGTCTGTACAATATGTGCTACTTTATTTGTATATATATGCGAGTCCCTGCTTGTGTTTGCTTAAGTGTGTGTGTGTGTGTGTGTGTGTGTGTGTGTGTGTGTGTGTCAGAGTGTGTACTGCTGTCGGGGTGGTAAGGCTATGTGTTGCTAGCGTGCGTCACATTAGCCATGGGGTGCTGTCGACGGGGCCCAGCGGCAGCCCGCTGAGGTTTATGGAGTGTCACTCAGTCGCTACAGCCGTGAATCAAGTTAATGTTGCAGATCCCATCTCCTCAGTTGTCCTGCGCTCCCGGTGGAAGAACAACATTTGAACAGCGTGATTTGGCCCCGGCGAGAGGCTGATGCCTGTTTAATATGTGTTTTGAGTGTTCTGACTGACTGATTCTTTTAACAGGAAGTCGGAGAGAGGAGGAGAGGGAGAGAGGGAGGCCGGCTGCTTTATTGGCTGTGATCTGAAACAAGATGGAGGCTCCCTGAGAGGAATAAAACAACAGGAGGAAGAAACAGATGCAGAGAGGGGCGGTGATGTCATTTTGATTTCCAGAGGACAGAAACGTTTTAAGGAAATTCTGACAGTAAAACTGAATCAGTGACTAAAATAAACTTGTACAGAGCTCATAGTATATGTGGAGGAAATGTTACTTTTTATATGAACTTATTGAATACTAATTTTCTGCACAACAGATTTGAACATCCTGCGGGGGTATGTGTACGCCATTTTATTTCTCTGTCCAGATGACTCTCTGGTTTTATGTGAGAATTAGTAGGGAATGCAGCAATATGAATGACATCAGATACAAAGAGTCAGATGGAAAAAAAAGGAGACTGAAATGGGTGGAAGGACCACAGAGATTTGTGTTTATAAACAGGACGGTGGCGAATGACAGCAAATAACAAGCCAAATCTTGTAGTTGCATTCTGTCACATTACCTTAACCTTGGTAGAGGCATAGCTTTTCTTTGCAATTATCTTGGGCAAGTGCGGTGATTTGCTACTTCAACGGATTTTTAAGTTCATACATTGTTTCAGAGAATTGTGGCGGTCATACAAATAACAATGTCTACCTGGTCCAAAACTGTGTGGCCCAAAAATCTACCTGATTATTACTGATACGCACTGCAAAGAAGCAATAGCAGAGTTGATACTGTTACAATTCCCATGTGCTTATTCTTTTTAAACTCTGCTTTGTCCTCACAGTCTTGTTTAAAGCGTTGGATCTTTATCAGAAAACAACCTGTAGAGAACACAACTGTCTGCACTGTATGAGTGAATCTAGTCTCCAAATGGGATAACTTCTGATGAATGAAATGCTACTGAAATTAAACTAAACCTTATTTTGCTGGTCACTCCTCTGGAAGCCCTTTAAGAACTCTGATCCCTGGACTGTTGTTTGATAACCTGAGGTGGGAGTCTTTGCCTTACATCAGTTGGTGTGTTAGTGTCAGGTCAGAGCGGGAGCCTTCCTGCTCAGTGTACGGTACAGATGCAATTATTGATCAGAAGATCAATGGACTGGGCAGTGGTGGGGGCCCAGGGCCTCTAAGTGGCATTACTTCAGCTACGAGAAGCCGCCAGGGGAGCGGTCAAACAGCACTTACCAGCAGTTAGAGAAATTAACCTTAACACCGAGACACCGGCACACACACAATCACTTACACTTGCTGTAACACCGGTCAGCTCACTGTGAATGTAAGCTCACTTGCACATGCACATGTAATCAGTCAGCACACACACCTAGACATAAGTTCTGTTATAATTGTGAGGACACTGTGCTAGTTGTATTCATTCTTTAATCCCTGAACCTAAATTTAACCCTCGTCTTAATCTAAATGTAGTCCACAATAAACCCTAATTGTTTCTCATAAGGATAGAAGTGCACAGAAACACACACACTCTGATAGACAAAGAAATCAACTTGAAAAGACACTACAGCAAGCAAAGTCAATTATACTGTATCAAACCATAGCACAAGAAAGGAGAAAAACATGCTTGCCAAATCAATTACAAGGTCAATGGCAGGACCATGAAAAAGCCTGAACCTCTGATCAATTCTTAACTACAGCACAAAACCCTTTACAATCCTTTTACCAGCCGATTACCTTCAATTATAGATATGAAGCCAGTGCCTTAAAAAGAGCATGATGGAGACCCCTAAACCTGACACACATATGGCTGTTATTTGTGGGGGGATTTTTACAGATGAGGTGGTGTGTGTGTGTGTGTGTCTGTGTGTGGCAGTAGTGTGGGCTTCTGAAGGTGACACTGCTAAGTAGATAAAGTGTCAGTTCTGTATCCAGGTCACCGGGGAAGGCCTGCATATGAGTGTGATGTGTGTGTGTGTGTGTATGTGTGTGTGTGTGTGTGTGTGTGTGTGTGTGTGTGTGTGTGTGTATGCGTGCGTGCGTGCATGCGTGCGTGCATGCGTGGGTGTGTGCTTTTTTAGGTACAGTGGAAACCCTTTATAGTGGTCACGGTTACTGTGTTCAACTGCTTATATGCATCAAAACGCTTGGGAAAAAAATCATTCCTATACAAATGCTGTTTAAATAATTTGCTTATAGTCATCAAGTAGTCTACTTACAGTGTTCATTCTGGGTCTTTTCATACAGGACAACATATGGAAATAGAATTTAAAACTGTTGTAGTTTTTGTACTGCCACAGTGTGTAACGACCATGCCTGCCTTCTCTCCTAACAGAAGTTCACTGTCTGTGTGTGTGTGTGTGCGCGCGCACTCACGCGCCACGTGATACCTTCCTCTACTCACATCGCCGTGGCTCAGTGAGTTAGTTTGCCCTCCTGTTCCTGCTCTGCTTGCGTTTGGGACTTTAACAGAGTGTAATTATTTCCCTTCTCTCTCACAGCAGCAGGTATGCTATGTGAGTGGAGTATAATGCTTTGACCCTGACCATTCAGACTGGGCTTGGAGCAGGAGAGGGCCACGGCGTAGTTTGTTATTCTATCTTTAAATCAGTAAACAGCAAAACTGTCCGTTTCATTACTTTAGATTAATGTAATAAATATACAAATGTAAATTAGATGGTAATCTGCATGAGAAATAAAGAAAAAGAAAAAGATTGGATTATAATAATCATCCACTTAGCATGATCAATTTGACCTTGACAGATGTGATCATTATAAGGAGTTTCCACTGTATTTGTGTGTATGTGAATGTATAGAAATGTATGTGTATATGTATTTCACTATTTTATGTAACATTATTTTGATTGGTTTTCTTCTACTCTGTAATATTTGAATAATTTTATGCATCTTTTATTTGTAAAATAATTTTTAATTCATTTAACAAAGCTGCTATTTAACCAAGTTTTATTATAATATCATGTTATATTTATTACATGTGCATACTGTTTCTGTCTTTGGCATTTATGTATTTTGCTATCGAAACTGCATATATTAACTTTCTTTACATATTACTGCAGGATGTGTATAGTAATATTTAGCATGTCTACGTATAAAGGTTTATGTGCAGAATTAATTTCTTTCCATATTATATAAAGACCGTGAGCTATACTTTATGTGTGGTGCATATATGTATATGTGACCATTTACAGTAGATGGATTTATACAGTTACATATGTTAAATTTTGAATCCGAATTGAATGCATTACTACAAAGAGACAACAAGCCATATGTGCATGTGTTTATTCATTTTTATGTGTGCGTGTATTTGAGGAGCTTCTCTGGTTGAGCTGTATACATGATGACCTTACCTGCCTCCCTCTCTTCCCCTGTGAGGCCGCAGGCAAAGCTGCATGTGTTTCCTATACGTGTATGTGTGCGTCTGCCTCCGTGCGAGTGTGTGCGTACAAACTAGCAGGTCAGCTGAGGTCTGGCTGGTGATGGCTCTACTTTGTCTAGCAGGGACAGCCGCTACTGTCACCTTTACAAACGCCATGAATCAACGCCAGGGAGGACAGGCCGGCCGACCAAAAAACAACCAATTATACAGCAGCCAGATTGACATCGGGTGGACAGGGCAGAGAGAGAGATGGAGACACACTGAACACACCCCAAGGACGAATAAACAGAAGAGAATAAGGGCACAGACTGACAGAGGGCCTTCTGGGCTGTTACACCGATACTGTGGCTCCAAAGGCCAATATATATACTTGTGTGTGTGTGTGTGTGTGTGTGTGTGTGTGTCTGTGTGTGTATGCGTGCATATCCAAATGTGGATCTTAAATACTGTCATACAGGTATAATGTATCACTGCAACAATATGTTTGATGCCGAATAGTGATAAGAAAAAATGAAAACCTGAAACTATATAAGAGAGTGATGGTCATTCAGAGTGAATATTAACAACCAAAGCCCTGGACAATGAATCATAGTACTCCACGGATTGAGGTGCAAAGGGCTCCCACACCCACACCAACACACACACACACACACACACACACACACACACACACACACACACACACACACACACACACAGTATGTCTGTGGTCAGAAGGAACACAGGTCAGTGTCCTGCTCTCAGCTCTTTTTCTGCTGACAAAGTGTGGGTATAATCTGGTCCACACTAACTCTATCTACCTTATGTCCCCCAGGTCTGTGCCCCCAGAGAATGAGGCAGAGAGAGAGAGATGAACGGTCAGGAGGGAAGAACAGTATCATTGGGGAAACCATCTTGACTATACCGTCATGTTTCGTTCTTTCATCCTTATCATCCTTTTCTCTCTTCTGGCCATCAGCATAGTTACAGTGTGGTAAAAAGTAATTACTGTTTCAGTTTCAGTTTCAGGTGTACTGTATGAAATTATCAAACAATAAAAACACAAGCATCATTTGATGCAGCCTAGATTTAAAAATATTACATGCATCCACACTGCTTCAAAATGAAATGGTAGAAAGTGGTTTTTCTAGACAGAAAACACAGATTCTGACGTTTAATGAAAAGTAACATTATAAGGGAGTAAGAAGTGAGGTAACACTCTAGTCAGTTGTTGGCAGACTTAAGCAGGCAACTCAGTATAATTCAGCAAGTAGTCACAACTATATTTAGACCTTGCTGGAGCTAACTGCTTCATCGGGGGACCAGATAGAGGGGACTCTGGAATTAAGAAGGCCAAGTAAGAAGACTTGGTTAGCTTTTGCAGTTAGTACAAAATATAAGGGCTTTGTAAGGAAGTCCCTCTGCAACATCATTGTTGAATCTACGGCAACACACAGGTTACTGAGAATTTATCTGACTGGCTATGGATAAAAAGAGAACACGTGTGGGAGGTTGCTACAGCTGCATAAGGTGAGGCCTGATCAACCTCAGCAGGGCTGCCAGTGAGACGGTGTCTGATGCTGAAAGACCTGAAACACCTGATGACTGCAGGATTAACGTCACTGATTATGTGCCCTAGACAAGCATTAGAAGATCCATCATTTCAACTTTAAAAATGATTAACCAGATATGAGGAATGTATTACTCTTTGTTGGAGCGCCGCTTATTTCCCCGATGCTGTAAATCACAGTAGCTATTTGCACTCTTCAGATGAAGGTCAGAGATGATCAAAGTGTGGTGGCCAGATGCAAATGGAAAAAAAGGAGACCGAATAGAGAAAGGAGGCATGTAAGAGCCTCATCCAAGAATCCAAAAGGGGAGGTTGACATTTGAAACAATAACAAAGATCACAACATTCTTCCTCTCTTCTTTCCCATATTCCTGTTACTTCCTTTCTTTCATTCTCCTCATTAGGCCTTCTTTCTATCTGTCTGGCCTGTTTTCCTTCTCCTCCTCTCTCTTCTCTTTCTCTCAAAAAATCTCTGGAGGTGGACCTTTGATTGCTTCTTTAATTAGCCACGTCAGACAGCTCAGTGGATTTACAGGGGATGTCGAACTTCTGCAGATAATTACATGCCTTTTCCCTTTCTCTCTATTGCTATATCCATCCCACCCTCTATCCATCCTTCCATCCTCCTTTCACTGTGCCCCCCATCTATCCCTCTCACTCACTCTCCCATGATTTAATGATTAATTATGGATGTGAGTTTGAGAATAAAAGCTTTTTCGCTAATCAAATTGAAATTTTCCTCCATTCTCGTAATTACAGTGTGAAGATGATGTTGCTGATGTCTTTTTGTTGCCAAAGCCTGGCCCAAGCAGTGATCTGAGGTCCGTCAAGGCCGATGAAATTAATACTCGCAACATAATAGGTTGCTTATAATTTCTACAAACTGGGTGGAGAAATGAAGAGAGTGTAGATTGGTTTGGGTGGGGGGGGGGGGTAAACAAAGAATACAGACAAAGAGACAGAAGCAGAATGCTATGAAAGATGGCAGTTCAGAGGCCTCAAAAGGGAAACAAAAAGAGGCCTAAAACGTGAAGCTTGACTCCAGTCATCATGTAGGGAATGTTTTCTTTAGCCAAAGCTAGTGTTTAAGTTCAAAACCTATAGTTCAAAAACTATAAAGATTTTTGAACTCTTGATAGCACTTAGAGTTGCAACTAACAACTATTTTCCTTATTGATTAATCTGCCCAGTACTTTCTCAATTAACTAATCAACTGTTTGGTCTACAAATTGTCAGTTAATTGAAAATGTTTGCCTTCCGATGGTGTCGGACGATGTACAAAGTAGATCGTTTCAAGCACACTTCCACCTATACCTTAGAGCTCTGAGCAATTGTGATTTTTAACTATTTTCTGACATTTTATAGACCAAACTATTAATTGAGAAAATCATCTGCAGACTAATTGGTAATGAAAATAATATTGTCAGCCCTAAAAAACCTAAACACCTTAAACAATATCACTAAAATGTTAAATGACTCAAAACTGTGTCATCTTACAGTAATTGTATTATTTTTAAGTTGAAGGGTAGAGTATTTGGTCTTATGTATAATCAAAAACAAACCGATTACACAGACTACATTGAAAATACCGGCCCCAATGCAACAACAGTGAGTTCACCTGTGATCACTAATTTGATTACACTTAACTAATTACAGCTATTTGCATGAACAAAGTTATAAAATAATCTGTGAATACCACATCTTGCTCAATTTTTCTGGGATGTGTCTAATGCAACATGGCTCCACTTGCTAAGGAACTGACTGAACAAGTAAGAAACCAGATTGTGAGACTTCATAAAGATAGGACAGGATATATCATCAGCAGGCTACAGAACATAAGTTGAAACATGGCTGCAGTAGTAGTTTAGAGCTGTAGGAAAAGCCATACTAAGAGTAATGGAAAGTGCAGTGGCCGTCTTCGAAAAATGACGCCATGCACAATTTTCTATCTATGCAACCTGGCATTGAGAGGTAATTGCTTCTGAGTTGGCGGACTATCTTTGGAAATTGATGTTTCAGTGACTAATCAAAGAGTGAGAAGGGCATTGCTTGAAGACAACCTTTACAGATGGCGTCCAAGAAGAAAACTGTTGCTCACAAAACTTCACAAAATGGCACAAAACTGCAAGATTAAACTTGTAAACACATGAACATGAAAAGAGGCCTGATGAATATTGGCAGCACATTCTTTGGTCAGATGAAACCAAACATAAATTTGTTTGGATCAGATGGGGTCCCGCATGTTTGGTGGGGACCTGACCAGGACTAACAAAGTGACTACATAGTTCCAACCGGTAAACACGGAGGTGGGAATGTGCTGATTTTGGTCTGCATGAGTGAAAAAGGTGTAGGAGTGATGACATTTATAGATGGTACCAGGAATGCAAGTTTGTGCACCCAAATACTGAATGTAAAGATGCATCTCAGTCTCAAGAAGCTTGGCAGGAGAAGAATTTTCCAATATGACAATGATCCCAAACACACTGCAAAAATCAAACAAGAGTTTGTAAAGAAGAAAAAGGTGAAAACTATGACCTGGCCAAGTATGACCTTGGCTTGAATCCAACAAAGCACCTTTGGAGTATTTTAAAGCAGAAGATAAGGCAACAAAACTCCTCCAACAAAGAGCAGCTCTTTGTGGAGAATGGCAGAAGACCTCTCTACAGATTTGTTTTAGACTGCCATCATCCATGCCCAAGAGGATCGAATCTGTCAAAAAAAATAGAGGTGGACATACAAAATATTAAAAAAAATGAAAGAATTGAATCTCACTAATGAAGGATGTACTGACTTTTGTTGCTGTTGGTACTTTAATAAGGGCCTTTCATTATGGTTAAATTAGTCAAATGTTTCTGTTATTTCTCATTAATTGGTATAATTCTTTGGGACTTTGGCTAAAAACAAATAAAATTGTATTAAATGGACAGAATTGTAATTACGTAACATTTTAGTGACATTGAGCTGGGGTGTACTCAGTTTTGTTGTATACTGTATATGAAATCAGCAGCTCTTCTTCTACATATTAACTTCACTATGCATAACACAACCTTATGCCATAGACCAGAGAGTACATATTAAAGTTAGTAGTCTCAAACCAAGGGTGTGTTAAAAGGATAGATTTATTACAAAAAAGCTAATTCTTACAGTACAGTAATGCTTTGCTGAAAATAGAACTGATTTTGGTTTTATATTTCTGGTTGTTTGGCTTGTGATCATCAGCTGAAATAACAGTTTACCCAGCTTTTTATTTACCACATCACTGATGCCAACCAAAGCCTGGCCATCCATACCCATAGAGAAATATACTGTAGTATGACAAGTCCCTATTGTTCCCTGTTGAGTAATTCAAACTCGTACACGACACACAGACACACACACACACACACACACACACACACACACACACACACACACACACACACACACACACACACACACACACACACACACACCGACACACAGGTCTGTTTAGCTTAGACTCTGATCCTCCCTGCCATATTTACTGGGTATTTACCTAACAGAGGCATGCTGGAGATATTTATCGTCCTGATGGCTCTATATATAGGGCTGAGAAGCTCGGTGAGAGGAGAGCCAGGCGCGGTGGGAGGTTGCTTCTCTAATCTCCATCTCCAAGCTGACAGGCCTGAGAAGGCCCTAATGAATGGCTCTTTTCATCTGTACGCCTGTGTGTATGTGACAGTATAAATATTTAGCAATATTGGAGTCAGCTCGTGATTTTACACAGATGGAGTGATTGATGGCTCAGCCCCCTGACGCATGCCAAAGACCATCCTGGAGATGTTATATAAACCACCACAGCCTCCCTCTCCTTCCATCATCACCTCCATCTAGCTAGCTCTCTCTCTATCTTTCATACTGCCTCCTCTGCTCTCCGCCTCCTTCCCAGCTTGTCTTCTCACTTTCGATCCGCCCTCTGTGGCTCTGCCAATTTACTTCACTGTTGAATTTCTATCATACATTGTGGTGTCTCTAAAGCTGTAAGACAGGCTAAATCAGAGGAAAACAACCTGACAGGGAGGAAACTCTGAGGAGATTGGCATTGACATGTTACAGTACAAACCAGTTTAGAGTTTTAAACCTCTTACTGAAACACATTTTTCTAAAACTGTATTCTGAAACAAAACTTAGATTACTATTTCTTTGATTTTATTCATTTTTCTTTGCTTTGCCATGTTTTAAGTCATGTAAGTGCTTTGTAAAATGTTACTTGTTTGTGTAAACTTTTTACACTAGATGAAGAAAGTGATTATTATTGCTGTATGTGTACATGAGTGTATATGAGCACTGTTCCAGTGTTGTTGCTTATTATGTACACTTAATCAAAGGTCAAAGTGAACATGTAAGTAACACCTACAAGTTTGGCTTATTTATACTTGGTTCATGACAGCTTTCGACTACTTGTGTGAGGACATTTTTGGATTTGTGGACATTCTGGCTGGTCGTCATAGTGATTTTAGGGTTAAGATAAACATTAAAGTCAAAGCTAGGATTAGAGTGGTGGTTAAAGTAAGCTTACAACATTGGTTAGGGTTTATACATGTAGTGGTTTCTTTGGTTAAGGTAAGGCTAAACCTCAAGTGAATTCATGTATAAGAATGTATTGCATCTGAGTGTGTTTGTGTGTGTTTCTGTGTGTGTGTGTGTGTGTGTGTGTGTGTGTGTGTGTGTGTGTGTGCGCAACGTAGACCCTCTGCATAGTCTCTGCATAGCCAATTAAACTAAAATACAAGAACAAAATCCCTGAACAAATATATGAGGACTTTAAGGGGGGATGTTGAAGATGTATTAACCTTGTAATTGCCTGTGTAAAATATGCTCCCCTGGTAATGAAATTTCCTGCTTCAATCTGAAAGAAATTGGGGAAATATCTCCCCCTTTTTGCCATGTGTTTTCTCATTTAATTGCATTCAAGACTTCAATCTCAAACACCCCCACTGCTTTTATGGGGGGAAGGACCAGCGCTGGACTGCCACATCTATTAATCTAACTGTCCTTTATCGGAATTAACATTCAAATGTGATCGGTTCCACAGTGCCTTCAACACTGCTTGTAATTCCAACAAAACCCACTCCTATGGAATAACTACAGTGCCCTTCAAGACCACTACCACCTCCCCCTTGCTTTGAGAGGTATTGATTTTTATTTGTTCTGTAATGAGAACAATTAGTCTTTTTCCTGCCCTCCTTCATCTATCACCTCCACATTGCTGTGGCTCTGCCACCTAGCCGGCCTCTGTCGGCCTCACACTGGGCAGAGGACACCGCTGTACCCCTCTGCATAGGAAATAGGAAATACAACAGAGGACATAACACTCTCCCTACCTAACTATGGCCTAAAAAAGTGTGTAGAACTAGTCTAATCTCTCTACAAACCAATACATGTTTGTGCCAGAATCTGATTGAGATGGGCTTTTAGAGGATGATGCTGATACACATATTTTTTTTAAAAGAAAAACCTAACATGCAATATGTGTGCAAGTTTTCATTTTCTTTGAATATGACCATTTTCATATAAGAATCATTAAGAATTGATATTTTCCACTCATTTTTTTTCTCGGCACAAAGGAACAGTTTGGATTAAAAGTTTTAAATAAGACCTAAAATGATAATAATAACAAATATATCTTATTAGAATAAATTAGTTATTAATTAGTGCCACAATCATGTATAAATGAACTGCATCCTATCCATCATCCTGGGTGTCTAATCCAATAATCTATCTGTAGCCCTTCCTACCAGCCAGACTCTTATTGACATGGTTAGAAGAAATTACCACAATCTTAATCCAGTGTGGCTGATGTTAACATGTATCATAAAATGGGAAAACACAATAAAGCACTCACATCAATCCATTAAGATGCTTTAATTTCCAATGTGGCAGGCGAGTGGCAGGCAGGACTGACTGACTAGCTAGCAGCGATCAGGAGGCTTTCGCCTCTATAAACCAGCTGACTGACAGGGTGATTTGTGAATGACTGACTGGATAAGTGGCTAGCTGCTTTCTCTGTGTAGCAGTTTGTGCCTGTATACGAGCATGTGTGTATATGTGTGTGTGTGTGTGTGTGACGTCATCTGCTATTTCATCCATGGCCGGTGAGGAATGAAGCATTAGAAAGAGTCCATTTCTCTTGCTGCACTGCCTGAGCCTTACTTATCCTAATGATGTATAATAGCCTGCAACTACACTTAACCTGAGCATTACTGTGGCAAAGACTGAGTGGAAGAGGCACATGCACACACATACACACACATAAAGGTCTAGTTTTTCTGAGGATGCTGTTTACCAAGGGCTGTGAGGGCAGGAAACGACCTGGCACGTTGCGAAATGAAAGACTCACGAATCACACTCCATCAAATCAAATCAAACCCTAAGATGTGTATTAACATCGACAGCTGTATCCTTGTTTTCTCTCTGATCCCTCACTCACACTTTGCTCTGCTGCTGACTCATTCTGTAGCTATAAGCTAAATGATACAAGCAGTTAGCATGCTGCATCTGTTGTCTCTTAATTAAACTCATTTTCCTGGATGCCTGTGTATGTTCATACATGCAATATGGAATCTGGCACTTTAACCCCTTTCACATTCATTAGCGCAGATGAGAACAAACTCTTACACGTGTACTTCATAAGTGAGTGAATGAATGTATGTGCGTGTGTGTGTGTGTGTATGTGTGTGTGTGTGTGTGTGTGTGTGTGTGTGTGTGTGTGTGTATGTGTGTGTGTGCAAGACAGGTCGGAGACAGTGGAGAGACAGTAAATGACAGAATCACGTGAGGCGGCTAGTGTATGAAACCTCAGATTTAATCAATAGGAGTGAGGAGGACGCCAGGCGCCAGCCAGAGGGTCACCACTCATCACTCAGGTCAGTGGCCAACGCACACATGCATGCACATACATACACATACACGCATGGACGGGGAGGGCATTGCACGGGGCACATTACTAGACAGGACTATGAGGCAGTAGAGGATGGGTCAGAGAAAGGTTGAAGCACATAGCAACAGAGAGGGAGCTGGATCGATGGGAGAGATTGAAGGAGCTCCGTAATACCAGAGGAGTCACGGATGTCCAGGATACAGCTAAGCAGGGCTAGGAGACAGGTCAGGAGGGTTAAAACAGCCTCGCACCACAGGGAGGAGGCATCGACAGGTCATAAAACAGGTGAAGGAACAGCAAAACTGACTGATTTTGATGCTCATCATGGTTGAATGCAATTGCGGTCACCACATAGTATCGTTAGTATAGAAGAGAAACAGAGGAGTTGAATTTGATCCAGATTACAAGATTGTGGTTGGAAATTAACAGTTTACTGATACAACAAATATAGCAGGCTTTTAGCAACATTTGCAACAGGAGACAGCCTGCTAAGCTGTAGGAGCTTGACTGAAAGTGGGGCAGCAGAGGAGCGTACCATAGTGTGTTTTCAGATGTGTGGGCACGTTGTGTGTGCTGTGGCTCTGCAGTAGAGAGAAACAGACAGAGAGATGGACTAGGCCTGGTGGCATTTAGCCCTGTTCTATAACGACACTGAGAGCTGGAAATGAGACACAAGCACTGTTATTAAATTATTGAAGGTGCATGGTGAGGTATAAATCTGCCATGGAGATGCCATACTGTTGTAACAATCACATGCACAGTTGCACAGTCGCTCCCATACACAAAGGCCACCGACACACAGCGAGGCTGGTGTGACAACTACAGGCTTTGACTTGTTGACCTTGAGGTTGTTAAAACAAGCTCTCCGTCAGCTTTTCTGCAAAATATGTTTACCTCGTGAGAGGGAAAGAGAGAGAGAGACAGAGGAAGAGAAAGAGAGAGAGTGAAAGCGTGTATGTGCTGTGCTGACATTGTCGGAATAAACACAGGGACTCCATCAATTCTTTTGGATTGTTAGACAAAATAAAAAAGGAGACACTGCAGGGGGAGACATAAAGTAACTACCAACCAGTACTAGCTGGGCTCTAGCCAGCTTTTACTACACAGTAGCATCATGACTGAGAAGAGATTAAGTTCTTGAGACCGCAAACAAACATTAGAGTCCTCTGAAACCACAGCGCACACACAGATTAAAAGAGAACGGTTGTATATACAGTATGTACCTGTAGCGAATACATCCTGGAAAACGTACATCAACCACCAATTACTGATGTTTATCTCTTAAATAAAAAGAGACAGAGTATTGCTACATGCATGAAGACATCACTATATGTGATAATTCCCTTTTCTTCCTTCCAGCGGAAAGATTTTCACCACACAGACCAACACATTTTTATTTCCATTATTATTTCTGTATCTCTGTACAGATAGGGAGGTAGTGTTTCTCAGCTCAGCTGCCTCCCACCTCGAAGAGAAGAAACAGAGGCTCCCTGAAGAACCGTGGAGGCAATGTACTGTATGCGTGCACAAAGGAACCGTGTAATTATTGCAAAATGCTTAAATGTACTTTTGTTTGTTTTCATTTGAGTCCACTCTTGTATGCATATTTGTGCATGTATATCTGCCTGTGTGTGTGTGGATAAGTAGGCATGTGTGTCCTGCCTGAGCTCTGTAGCCGAGGGGGGCACCTCGTCTTATTAACATCATCAGTCTGCATCATTACTAGGCTGCCTGGGTTGGTCAGCAGGTGCTATGAGAGTGCCAGGGTTACAAACGACCACAGGATTGCTCTTGGAACACACACACATGCATACACACAGACAGACTGCGAACCCTCTTTTCAAATCCCCAAAAGGGATGTGGGATGTCTGTGTCTATTTGTTATCCAGTGGGTTAGCGCTCGGTGTCTGGCCAGATTTTCACTGGGGGGGACGGACTTTATCCATTCTCCTGTCAACAGGCCAACGATATGCAGCAGAGGCTGGGAGAAACTCAGCTCAAAGCAGGGGAGGGTCCACAAGTCCAAAAAAAAAAAAAAAAACCCAAACAAATAAAAAAAGGCTTACATGGGCTGTGTTTAAGACAGAGTACAACTAACTGGAACATGCTCAAAACACGGTACTAAAGAAAAAAACACATGTAATGCTACAGTGCAGGTGATAATAAACACAGGGGTTAGATGGATACGTGGGGTTGATACTGGCCTTTTAACAAAAATGAGACATTCTTGTAGCATATGTTAAGATATGACAGTTGACAATGGGAAGCCTTTAAAAGGCCTTTTCACCCAAATTACAAAAAGACATATAGTATGTCCTCACGTACTTCTAGTGGTGTCATGGAGATAGTTTTGATTTAATTTGTCCAGGTTCTGAAATATCTGTGTCTGAGATTTCTGCTTCATCCCTAAAACAATTAAAGATAATTCATTTTTGTTTGTGCTGCTCACTGTGTTGAAAAATTATATTTTAAAAATTCAACAGCAACATGCCCTTCCTGAAACAGTGTCCCTGTTAACGTCTGTTTTCATCTGTGCATCTTTGCGAACTACTTGGTTCTAGGTGCTTGGTGACGTGGTGACTACTCGCGGAGCTATGGGGTTAACTACTGTAGCAGGCAAGCTAACCAATAACATGCTAGCCTGTCCGAAACATACAAAGGCTAAACAGTGCCCCAGTTTATGCTCAATTTAGTTTTGGGGGTTTACAACATTTTATTGAATAAAGAGTTTAATTTAGGAGGAAAAAAGATGTTTGTTAACTGTCAGTTAGCGGGTGGAGGTAAAATCTCAGACGGAAATCTCCAAACCTGGACAAACAAAAACAAAAGTATCTGTGTAGCTTGATCCCAGTAACAGTAAGTGAAATTATATGATTTTTTGTGATTTGGGTGAACTGGCCCTTTAACCTGAAGTGTAATGCTTTTTAATCAATAACATACAGGTAAGACTAACTCTCCAGTATTTCAGTGCATTTCAACAGATACAAATGTACAGTATCTATTGCCAGGTTTTTAAAATCTTAATAGACAAATATATATACACACAGGCAGCCATGTGCATACAATGGTATGTGGGTACAAACACACGATAGAACACCAACACATGGAAATCATGATAAATAGGACCATGGTCAATAGGTAGATTTTGCATATTGACAGATGGATATCTCTTCCAGTGAAGTTAATGCTGATAAAATGCCCTGTGTTATTATGGCGTGTAACCAGAGAATGGTAATAAAAGCTATATGAATGGGGACTGGCCTGTTTCTTAGGCGCCTCCATGGCACCACCCATGACACTAAAGATGTGTCAAAGACACTCAATACATTGCTGTGCTGCTCTACCCTACCTAATGTTATGGATTATGTACCCAGCATGCATTCATTTAAGATGTACACATTGATCTGGCATTGACAAACCTTTTCATATTAGCCACGGTGTTCTCTTTACGCCATCAAGGGCAATCAGATGCACTGTACTGCATCGGGCTAAATTTAACTTCCTATCAATCCAAATGTGATAAACTCAAAGTCATCCTGCTTCAATCACTTTCAAAATAACCTGAACATCTGAATTTATGCAAAAAGCAAAAAAAAAAACTTCCTTTTTTTTAAAATTCATTGATAATAGGATTAAAGTTAAAGTGAGATTAACCAACTCAAGCGGCGAAATCAGTTTTGTTGATTGCACAATATACTGATATATCCCTGTACCAACCAGTTAAAACTGAATCAGAACAGAAATAGGTATGCCGCTGAATAAATCAGCATTAGAGCAATATTGATTTCACCGCAATTCAATAAAAAAAAAAAAAAAAAATTGAGTAGGATGGGGGATGCAAAACAAAATTATAAATAAATAAAGATTCACAACAGGACAAAAAATTGTATTTGGTTTTCTAATATTGAAGCTGCAGCAGAAATTAATGTCCTTGGTTAGTTAGTGCTGTTAATTGGGCGTGCAAAATTTAAATGTTAACGTCACTAGCTGGGGATGCAGAGAAGGCCCTTCCAGTTGTATCTGACCTAATAGAGCGTGTTTCTTCCCCTTCCTCCTCTCTCTGCTTCAAGTGTCTCCAAAACTAATAAAAAAACCCCTCACAAATCCCCCCGTGAAGCCCTCCATATGAACTGTCACATTAATAACACTGCACTCGTATTCAAATTTTCTGTCGAAAAGCTAAAGAAAGATTGAATGCCCCGCCGTCGCACGGCCAAAGATTGAAGACGTGTCTCATTGACATTGTTAAAAGTTTATGAAAATATATGAATTCTCAAACGTGGCGGGCCGCCGTGCAGCTCCACTCCCAACACTTCTGTTAGAGACCGCGGCTTTTAATCAAAATGATTGAATACCACAAGTTTGGATTCAGGGATTCTAATAGAGGACGGATAAAGTGTCACGGTCCAGAACTAGAAAAACCACATGGGATCACACATGCATGCATAAAAACCTTTCTACATTTTTTTCTTTTCTTTTTTTTTAACCATATTCCTCTTTGGTAGGTATCTTGTTTTCCTCAGTTACTGAGTTCTTGTGTAAATGGCATGTGTGCTGTCTGCAGTGTACAATGGGTGACTGTTAAACTTTTGGCTCTGTTCCTTTGCTTTCTGGAGCTGATACGAAGCTGTATCTGGGGAAAGAGACATATGGTACCAACATGCACATACATACACACACATACTCACACACTCATATGCACAGAGATATGAACAATTACAAAGTGCGCTGAACACACATGTACAGTAACAGCTGTTGGCAATGTCACGTGTGAAGACTAACAGTGTGACAGGCAGCCATGTCTTTATGTGTGTGTGTGTGTGTGTTTGAATCTCTGAGTGCCGTGTGTTGCGGTGTGGCCTTGGCAGCAGAGGGTTGAGGCAGAACTACTCTCCTAAGGCCAGGATCAATGCAAAATAAAAAGGCAACTCCACTTGGGATAACAAATTCCATCTCATCGGACCACACACTGCATATCATTGCTAACAATGTAGGAGTTTATATGTTTATGTGTAAAGTTTTACCACACCTCTCTAACTTGTGTCAGCAGGCTCACAAACAAGATTTGGAATATACGGCCAATATTTTGACATTACACTGCGACAGACTGGCAACGTGTCCAGGGTGTACCCCACCTCTCATCCAGTGTCAGCTGGGATTGGCTCCAGCCCCCCGACAACCCTCAAAAGATATGCAGTATAGCTATTGGATGGATGGACGTTGACATTACAGTTGACATTTTAGGTATGATCAGTCATTGGCTTTTGTTTTGTTTTTATTTCCTTACATTTGCATTTATTTACATGCCTCTGTTGCAGTAAAGTTAGGCATATTAGCTTTGCTTAGTAGGTGTTGGCTAAGCACCTGCATATCCACCTGCATTCTCAGAAACAGTGAAATTTAGTGACACAAGCAGTGACACTTTTGCACTTTTACTTAACCTCACTTGTATAGATGCAGGTTTCTGCTTAGGTTGCTGCATCATCATCATCTATATGTATAATCTAGCATCAAAGATATGCAGGTAAGCCGTAAAAGCTTTAGTTTAGCTTGTTAGCTAGCCCCTCGATTAATGCCAATTAGTGTAGCTTACATATTAGTCATCAAAGAGTGTTTATTTTAAATTAATGGTGATAATTGTCTGAAAAACAATGATGAGCAATCACTTGTCATATCTGAAGTATTTTTGAATATATTTTAATTCAATTTCCCTGACCTGTACCACATTATCTAAAATTCTTCAACCACCAGGACAGTATTTGATAAATATATGAAATTTTAGATGTCTATTATCATCTGCACTAAAGAATCTCCAAAATGTCAGTTCAGATCAATTATTACAGCTGTTTCAATATTAAAGTATAGTTGAGAATAATATCATATAATGCAAATTTTGGGCTGGTAAGTTTGACTCAAACCCCTCATGCACTGTCAAATATTTGACTGACTTTCTGCACTGAGTGACGTGTTTGTGCAGTGTGTGTGTGTGTTCTCATATTGCTGTGGCAAGCAGGTGGTGTTTTTCTCTCACTCCAGGAGGCTCCTCAAACAAAGAGCTTTTAGCGTCAACTTATCAATCTCTGCTGCGACACCACTAACAGCTGGGTAGAGGGCAGGTTGGAGGTGTGCAGTTACTGTAACCACACGCGTATACACATACATGTATGCACACAGTGCAAGTGTTGCCTGGTGAGCACTGTGGGAGGTGACTCAAGTATCTGTTTATGTGAATGTGTTCAGCACAACAAGACACAGGTGATAGCAGAGGCAGAGCGGTTCTGTTGGGAAAGAAACCCTGATGAGGTGGATTGAAAAACTGGAGAAGCGGAAAGGCAGTCAGGGAGGAATGCAGCCTTTACAGTGCAGCTTAAAACAGGATTCCTTCTATGGTTCTGATGTACCCTGTCTTTCCATTACTTTTACACAATACAACCTGCTTGATTTGCTCGAGATGAATGAAAAATGTGGGACATTATTCACCTATAACCACCCACACGTTACCACAGTAATTTATTGGACTATTACATGTAAACTGTACATTTACTGTGTGACTTTTTTAAGAAGCTTGGGGGAGGAGCAGACAGGTTAAAGAGAATTTCAAAAAGAAGTCTCAGTGACATAGAATGAGGATAGTTTTCTCAGAGAATAGAGTTATCCAATATGAGTGAAAATCTTCAAGACAGTAAGAACCTGGGTCAGATGGCAGGTACCAAAGCTTTTATCGTTTACTTTAATGTACTTTGGTGACAGATGGATGGGGTTTGCAACACAATGAATCTCCTATGGCTTAGATAATAGATTTGAAATCAAATTTAGCGTGCTTCCCAGTAACTGACACCTAACAAAATAGTACAACATGTTGAAATAAAAGCTATTCAACTCAGGTCTATTATTGCTATGATCTAGTCCACTTCCCTCTAATACAACAAGCAGTGCTTAAATTCCACTGGTGATACAACTAGAACTGGAACCCTTTGAAAAACACATGATGAATATTAAAATGTAGACTTGAACATCTGAATACAAAATATCATTTTCTAGGTTTGCTGTTAAAAAGTGAAAATGACTCTTAAGGCTCACAGTTGTCAAGTATTCGTTTTGGTGTTCTGTTGGCTTCAAACAAGTCTGAAAATATCAAACTGAAAGTTACTGCACTTATATATCATGTTAGAAAATAAAGCCCATTTCCTTGCACAATGTGCTTAACTTTAAGTTGCAGTCAACTAGACCATGCAGAGTGGGAGCACAGTGCACCAGGGGCGCACAGGGAAAGAGAGTTTATCATAACCTAATCAGTGTGTGTGTTAGGGCCTGGTAATAATCATGGCAATTACATCAGCTACGCTCATTCCCTTTAAAAATTGAGCTCTCTCACTATAACTTACTCACAGTTTGGTAATGGAAAGGACAGTCCAGAGGAAGTCCTAATGAGACAGAACTTGTGTTGGATATTCAGAGTTGAACGCTGCGACGAGTCCTCAAATGCCCAAACATACTGCCAAAGGCAAATTATGTTGCTTTTCACCCACTGTTTTGGAATCACAATGATCCAGAACCACATTTGTAGTTATTAGCCTTTACAGGACATGCTTGCATAAGCTGAAATTTCCTGTAATGATCAAGTTTATATTTACATCTAAAATTGCTCCTTTTTCTGGTCACACTATGAATTTTAACAAAGACTTTTTACAGATAGTCGTTCGGCCGCATCATATGGAGCACATATGGCTGTAAGGAAGAGAGAAAGTTAAAATTGTGTTATGATTTTTCGTTGAACTAAGTAAACTGTGTGCGTCCTGTGGATGTTACATTCCAAACAGTCTTTCATAGATAAACCAGCAGCTATGCAGAAAACTTAGATATAACAAGTGTGATGTGCACAAAAGTACATAAGTCTGTCTGTTTGCAACATAACCACTGGCTCTGATGTGCAAAATTCCACTTTGATAATGCACTTCATATTTGTCTGTAGCCACTGTGGAGGAGAGATGCTGGTAAAACTTTAAAATTAAACTTTTTTCTGTATTCCTGCTGAAATCCTGACAAAATTATTTTTTTCTGTTCATTTAGATGTGGCTTCTGGTAAAAGAAAGTACAATAAAAGTGAAACTTACAAAGAAAACATTCATTAGCAGGGGTTTCTTAGATTGTGTGGAGGTCTATGCAAGTGGGTTCCACAAATTTTAGTGAAAAAAACATAGCACAGACCAGTTGCCGCCCACTGCCTCAGACCAAGCCAACAGCACAGTGAGCAAAATGCAGTCAGTCTTGATACTAGCACTGTTGTTTGCTGCTTGATTTGCCAATGACACTCCCTTGCTGAACCTCTCCTCCAAATGCAGTGCATGGCAAGTCACCAAAATACAGAAAAGATGCAAGAAAAGGAAATAGGAGGACGCAAAAAAGAACACTGCACCTAAGGTAAACACTGCTTTGTGCCATACGTCCGCACAAAAATACAGCCCTTATTCTCATAGAATATGAAAACTCTGCCAGCCCACCAGTAGCAAGGGAGAAGGAAAAACAAAACAAAACCAAACGGTGTAGTTTAAGTCCATCAATGATGAGTGAGGTGCAGTTGTAAATCCCACTAGTGGCAGGTGGGGTAGAGATTGAGGTCCACTCAGTGAATGATTAGGTGGGTTGCAGTCAAATCCATCCACATCAAAGCTCCACACCTCGTCTTCCTCTCTCCTTGGCTCTCTAAAGAGGCTCAGGAGTCACAGCTATCACTCTCTTCCTCAACTCCCCACTCCAACTCCCCCCACCCCCTTGCCTTGAGTCAGCCTTTTATTATCTCCACCACGAAAAGGGAGAGAAATGGGTGGGGGGAAAAAAGAAGAGGAGAGTGGAGAGGTCTGAAGAGGTTTTCAAATCCAGTGAAGCCTGTCACATTACAAAAACATGTCGCTTTAAACTATATGTGAAATATCAGTAATTGAAGCCATAAATCCACGGTTGTGTTTCCCCTCACCTCCTCCTCCTCCCTCCTTTCCTCTCTCACTCTCTACCCATACTTCCCCTGCTCTCTTTTTTTTTGTGAGGGTGCTTTTGATGAGCGGTAAATTGGAAATTATTTTGTGTTGTAATGCCGCTCTGAAACGTCTTCCCATTACCATGCGTCAGTCAGCACTGACAGTGAAATTACTCAACTGTCAATCTGGCTATCAAAAGAGGTGGGTGGGGGTTGTTCATGGAGGTAGGTGGTGGAGAAAAGTAAGGGGGTTGGTGGGGTGGGGTGGGGTGGGGGGAGGTTACACTAGGAGTTAGAGATTGATCAAGAAAGAGAGGATGATAATGGAGGGAGGGGGGCAGAAAAAAGAAGAAGTGGGGTGAGGAGAGTGTTTGGTCCATCATAATACTTCTGTTGTGATTGAATAAATCAAAACTATTGTGGAATTTAGCTGCCACTATTACCATCCTCCTGAGTGTTTTTATTACTTTGTGTGTGTGTGTGTGTGTGTGTGTGTGTGTGTGTGTGTGTGTGTGTGTGTGTGTGTGTGTGTATGAGGGTTTGTGTCTTTGTGTGTGTCGTTACTGGTAAAGGCACCATCTTGCGAGGGCAGAAGCAAATTAACCACAAATGCAGATAAGGGGCAATAAGAAAGAGTAAAGTACAGAATCAAGTAAATGGAATATTTCCTTTGTATGGCAATAATTTATGGTCTGAGCAAGGTTGCCGAAACCTATCTTAGATTGTCTCCTGCTGCTTCCCAAGAATGTGTGTGTGTGTGTGTGTGTGTGTGTGTGTGTGTGTGTGTGTGTGTGTGTGTGTATGTCCCAGACGGCACAGCTGTGTTTTTGCTAGTGTGTGTAACTATATTTCTAGCAATATAGCTGGAAAATAACAAGCTAGATAAAGCATTATCTCCAGCTGGTGTTCATTATGAGGAAAATATCTGCCAATATACCCAAAACGTGTTCTGTTTTTCACTTTTATGCCTTTTGATCCTTGTTAGAATAGTCTTTATTCAATACAATTACACACCAAAAAATATCTTACATAGGATACATAACATTCTAATGGTGGATAAACTCTTGATGTCAATAAAAAGAAGGGCAAATTGCAATTGGAAGCTCTGGCCTCACCTGCATCCCTGCGTGTTATACAATAGTTCCTGAATGTTCTACTATTATTACTGCTGCAGTGTGTGTGTGTTGCTGTGATGTGTGTCTGTAATGACTGGTGTTTTCAGAGGTTCCGCAGTACATAGGGAGAAAGAGATAGAGGGAGAGAGGAGAGTGAGAACTCCTTTATTGCTCAATGCTAAATTAATTGCACCAATTATTCACAGAGAGAGTTGTCTAGTGGCGGCCTTTGGGGGGCGAGGCCCTGACCACTCTCCCTCATTTTTAATTGGCTGTCCTGTTGAATAATTGATTGGAGCAAATGTGAAATGGATGGGAAGGTCCAAGTGTCTTTCATCACAACGGGCTGGCCGCTCTGACAGCCGGCCACAAACAAACTCTGCTGCTGTACGCAATAAACAAACATCATGCAGCTGAATTCAGCCTGGCTACTGCGGCGGGGTTAGAATAGCAGATATGACTCCTGTCCTGGACACTGCCCTCTGAAACCCTGACAAGATGCGCAACACCAGTAAAACTGACACTGGCAGGACAAAACTCAAGAATGGAGGGTTTGTGAGTGAGCAGAAAAACTATTTGCATCATAGTGCAAATGTTGAGCCAAGGTAACCTGTGCTGAAATAATATGAACTGGCAACTGAATAGTGTATTATATTGTACTATATTTAAAGTGAGTTACTCAGACTCATGTGGAAAAGGGATTCAGGGAAAGCACGTACTAGTACAATTAATGCCTCAGAGTTATTATTGATACAAGATATAACATTTTAACTTAAAACCTTTAGCACCACTTTCATTTTGAACTAGTGATGTGATGCAGGAAACAAACAAGAACTTACTGGGATTCTTACAGTCTCTACAAGCCTCTATGCTACACTTTGTGTTATGTTTCATCAGGATGTACTACTGTATTTCTTTAGGCCACAAGAAAGTAAGATGATGCTATTCCTCCAGCTAAACTTAACGTATTTAACGTATTCCAAATCAATTAAGAAACATCAGGGTTTATGGGAAATGCAAGGAATAAAACCAAATAAGATCAATAATTATAAACATGTTTTTTTTTTGTTTTTGTTTTTTTTTACAGAAACTTCTTCATGGCATCACAATTAATTTAAGACTTCTAAAATGCAACAAGTGCCTTCTTAAATACGTAGGTAAAATCGTGAAAAAAGTATTTACCACATTGTTACATTAAAAAGTGATTCTGTGGCAGAAGTAAAATCCAGCTCCCACAAATGCAGGAATGTTTAACATACAAATCTTTCCAGTCCTGTATTTATATTTTGTACACCCCTAATTCTCTTTTATGTACACATTCATGCATGTCTCTCCCAAAAACACACAGATATACTGTACACACAAACCCCATGTCTCTCACAAAAACACACATACACACACAAACCCCTCGGTAATCAAAGGCTATTAACTCCTGGTGCTTTCGCAACAAAACAGATGTAAGATTCATGAGTTCCTGCCCGTGACTGTTGTCTTTGCCACAGGCTAGTACAGAAACAATTAGTGCAGCGCTGGCCTCACTGTCCGCCACAATCAATAGTCCCTGATGGTCTTCTAAGCCTATTGACTGAGGCCCCTTCCTCTCCCTGACCCCCAGTCTGTAGCGGCTGACAGCAGCTTCAATCCACCTATCTGGACCTTGGGAGAGGGTTACCAGGCTAAACAAGGCCCTATCCATGCAAACAAGCATTTATTAATACTGTCTGCCTCAGTCTGCATTTCTATGCAGTGGGTGTAGTGTTGGGTTAACCTCGGTAACAGGTTATCAGCTATTTAGCTTGACACTAGAATTACTGCCTCGCGATTGTATGCTTCCCCCAACCAGTGCAGGTTACATCCATGTCTGTCCGGACTCACGTAATATTTCTGAAGAAATTTAATAAAAGGTATTAAGTACATTTTTTGATTTGTGATATAGGGATATATAAATAAAACCGATTTGATTTGACTTTATTGTTCTTGTTCTGTTGTATGTATATAAATTCATTGAGAGAAACAAAAAAAAGAGTCAAATTCCTTGTACGTTCACATTTGGCCAATAAAGCTGATTCTGATACAACACAAAGTTTTAGTCATGACAATAGACAGTGCTTCAAATATGGATGTTGCTGGCAAGAAGTTACAAATTCCAAAACATGTATGCTTCAGACACATCTTCAACCCGGCAGCGCAGAGTTTCAAGTTGGGCACTCAAGATTAGTGTCACCAATTCAGTATCTGACCAAATGTGAAGTAGAGTTATGCCGTTGAATAAAGGCCAGAGAAGTGGTTTTGCAGAACATTATGAGGTCACACTGAAGTTGACCTTTTGGATATAAGATGTAATCAATTCATCATTTTATTCTAATAGACATTTTCATGAAATTTTGTCATAATTAGCGTATGAATTCTTCAGTTATGGCCAAAAACATGTTTTGTGAGATCACAGTGACCTTGATTGTTGACTACTAAATTCTAATCAGTTCATCCTTGAGTCTAAGTGAAAATTTGTGCCAAATTTGAAGAAATTCCCTCAAGGCGCTTCTGAGATATTGTGTTCATGAGAATCGGATGGACGGATGGCTGGACAACTACAGCTACAACCACTGTCAAAGCTGTTGCTGGTGTGAAGGCATCATAAAAAATTTAAACTGATTGGTACACATGACACAAAATAATCAAAATAATGAAAGTTATACATGGATGATTTTCCAAATAGAAAAGAAAGAAAAAAAGTCTTGAAAATTTTACCAAATTTTTGTTTATCAGACAGTGTTTGCATCGCATTTATCATCAAACAGGGGTATAAACAGTCTTTCCTCCTGCTAAAAGTTGCAGAAGCCTGGAGGTTAGAAAAGTATGAGTATGATGGTGTATTTGATGGTCTGAATCCCTGGACTAGAAAATGGCTGTAGCTACAGTCACAAGAGGGGTGTACTCCTCAGTACATTAGGTGTATGGTTTGGGACAATAACACAACTGACTGCAACTTAATCTGCTTTTCCAAATGGAAACTTTTTGTTGAACTGTGGAATAATTATAAAATTTTGCATAATTAAAAAAAAAGATAAAGTTACTGTGTTTTACTGTTTCTCAAACTAGACAAACTGTACTGAAAAAACATTTGAGGTCTATGTTAACCTGTATTTTTGAAGACGGTTTGTGTGGCTTATGCCAGTCGACTTACACACACCATCTTGTACCAATCATCTCACTTAACAGCACCCTCAGGCACTGAAGCAATCTGCTGATGTTACAGCAATTGTCTGAGTTTGTGTTTGTGTCCTGACAAAACCTTCCTCCTGCCTTGCATGTAACAACATCTGGACTGGTCCTTCTCACTGCTCCCCAGCCTGCTGTGATGAACTTCTCCTCCACGCTGCCTGTCATGGAGGAGGAGTAGGAACAGGAAGGCAATGAAGATGGAAGGGAGGGAAAGGTTGAGGCAGAGGAAGTGGAGCAGCTGTAACGATGAAGGGGTGGGCAGTGGTGAACAGGTGTCACTCCCACTGACGGGCTGCCTCTGTGCCCCCCAACCCTGACCACCTGCCCCACCTGCACACCCACGCAGGGTAGTGGGGGTTGTGGCGGTTAGGAGATCATCCATCTCTCACCCATTCCTCACCCCACGCCTACCTTCCTCCCCCTCCTCAGATGGCACCCAAGCCACAACTCAATCTGGCTGCTGGGCCCACAGATTGACATACAAACACGCACACATTCACTCATTAGCACACACAAATGCCTGTACATATTCATAAGTGTGTGAACATGAGAATGCATGGGCACAGGTTTGTGGATGTATGCAAACTACAACACACAAACACCTATTTCCATGCTAAAGTACTCTTTTTCTTATACCGTGCTCTTTTGGGATCAAACTGTTCAACCTTTGCCTGGAAAACTAACATAAAGCTGAATTAAAGAATTATTTTCGGATATATTTAAAATTCTAATGTCAGTAAGTTTTGAGGCATACTAGCATATGAGTAAACTAGTGTTTTAGATCCAAACTAAGCTGTATATTAGTCTATAATCACTTAAGTGCTGTATCTTTACATTGGGAACCATCAGCTCAGCTTTGGAGGAGAAAATCAACTGGATTACATTATAGCACAAAGCTGGAGTTTAAAGGTTATTGGCAGACTGTCAAAGGGTGAAGGAGTCACAGAAAATTTGACTTTTTGAAACTATGGCAACATATTTATTATCTTTAGTAAACCACTAAGTGTTGAAATGAATGATTATTTTGATTACATTTTTTGATCAACTAATTATTTTGTCTACTGATGTCAGGAAACAGTAAAAAAATTTCCATCACAAGTTCAAATGTCTAGGGTGGTATCTTGAAATTGCTTGTTTTGTTCAGCAAACTGTCCAAAAATAGAAGGTATTAATTTGAATAACATTAAACAGAGTAAAGCAGCAAATTCTCACCGAATTTGTGACCATTTTCAACTACATTCATTCTTAGTCACTTTATAGTTACTGCTTATGTTAGGTGTACATACTGTAGTATTTAGTGCCTTTTATTTTTGTTTTTCAGTGCCTCATTTCTAATAAAAAAGATGCTCATAATGTATAGTACTTTATTTTCTCTAAGGTTACTTACTTATACTACACATCATTTCTTCTACTTCATTTTGCTGCTGTGCAAATTTCCCAACAGGGAATCAATAAAGTTTATCTTACCTTATCAAAACTGTTGTCAATCTGTTTTCTGCTGATTGAGTAATTATTTAATCATCTAATCATTTCAGCTCTAAGAAAGAAGACAAATTTTTGATCAAAGTGGGAGCAGTGTTCTTATGAGAGATGTGGTTTATGTGAAGGGGCACTAACACTAACACGCCGACCACGACCACAAGCTCATTTGTTTACAGTAATCAAGCAAAAATGTCAGAACTAAATAGGCAGTAATATACTGATGTTTAAAAATATGAACTGTAATATCTTCATGCTGTCTCCTGTATATCAATCATTTAATCAATCATTCAATCAATCAATGAATCAATATACAAATGTATTTATCTATTTACTCTATCTATCCATCCCTATACCTGTCCATCCATACATTCATCTTTGTCCATTCGTTACAGGACAGTATGGTGGGAGGGTTGGAGAGAGGTGCAGGTGTGTGAATGAAGCAACCCCCCCCCCCCACCTCTCTGCCCTCATCCCTCCTCCACTTCCCTCCCTCCATTGCCGTGGTGAGGAGGGCAGTAATTACTCTGGTGTCAGCGTTGCTGGGTGCGACTCCTCCCCCGGCAAGGGGCGGCGGGCATCCATAACCCATCGTCCTGCCACGGGGTAAACGCCGGGCCATCCATCACGCACCCACTTGACAAATACCTTCCATAATAGAAGTTTATTTTTATGGGAGGCTGAATCAAGGACTTTCCCATGCATACAAAAACGTGTCAGAATTATTTATGGCTTCTGCTGAGACGCACAATATGTCATATCAAAGTCCCATCCCGCTTGCTGGCGCTGCCGGCGCTTGGCCTGTCGATATCTCCACTCGCTATCAATAATGTGGAACACCGCCACGATAAGCCTCAGGATTCGGAGGTCATACTAGACACACACAAACGCACACGCATGGGAGCTGACACACACACACTTACTCATGCATCACATGCATACATAGACAGGGATGCACAAAAAACTCACAAATGTTGACATATAGTACATACATGTGTCTTCTAAGGCATTTCAAATGAAAGACTTGCTCATATGCACAGAGGTGGGAAGCAAATGCAAAAACACACAGTTGATAGACAATTCATACATGTGCCTGTAATCCCACATGAAATGTTCTTAGCAATGAAAACATGTTTTTACACTCACACATAAAAACATAACGCAAGAGAAATACCAATCTCTGCATGAATCAAGTGCATTTTTCCTTTAACAGTTTATTTTCTTTATCCTCAGTTCCTCCCCCAACAATAAAACAATTACCCAAACAAAGATGTTCATAATTCTAAACTCGACCGGCTGTGTAGCGCGCTGGACTGCGAAACGCCGTCCTTCAGTCAAAATCACAGCCAAGGTCAGATGAAAACAAAACGGTTTGGAGACGAGGGAGCTGCTGCTACGTCTTTGTGTGTGTGTGTAAAGTGTGGACATGTATATACATCCATGTGCAGTGGAGTAATCTCCAATAGTACAAAAAAAAAAAAAAAAAAAAAAACTTAAAGGAAATCCCTACACTGCAGTCTGCAAATCTGAGAGCTGTCAGTCAGCATGAGTGGCAACCCCTTTTGCCCAGAGAAACGGTAATAAATTGGGTTTCCCGATAAGGCCCCGGCATCACCAGCACGTCTGACCAAAAAAAAAATAAAGAAAAAAGAAAAAAAAATGAGCTGCTTTTCCGTAGGCCACTTGAGTGCTGTCAATCAACATGACTGGCACGTTCACATGTCGCCAGTGGAGAGAGCAATGGAGGGAAAAAATAGATTAATGTACAGAAGAAGGAGCAGTGAGAGAGGGAGAGGGAGGAGAAGAGAGAGACAGCATTAAGCCTGGCTGAGAGAAAATGAATAAATATGATAAATATGATAATTGAAATGATGAGATTTTGGTACTTGGTATTGGATTGTGTGTGCCCAAAGGGATTAGTCCTTCATTCACTGTCATTTTCAGCCTTTCTGTCCCCTCACACACACTCACACACACACAGACACACACACACACACGTATAAACACTGAGCGCCCACGCATGCAGATAAATACAAAATACATACATTTAAATAAAAAGATCTAATTCTACCAGGTGGGTTGCTGTATGTGTAAAACAGCCACAGGAGGTGATAAACCTAAAAGTAGCTGCCTGCAAACCCACTGGCAAAGTAAAAAAATATGAAAAAACAGCATTGGTAGCAGCTGGAGAACTTTGTCCTGTGAAGACAGAAGATGTATGGCTCAGGGGAGATAGTAGCAACAGTAAATGATTACCTTTTTACAAACTGGGCCTTTGTAATAAAATGCGTAGGGGGGAGTATTATCAATTCAGCCGCCTGGTGAAGATAGCATTTCTGAAGCCACGGCAAGGCTGATCACTATCTAGAGAGGAGCCTGAATCTGTATTCCTCACTGCGAGTCCAGGAGGGAGAGGGGTCTGAGACCTGTTCATGTGTGTGCGCATGTGTATGTGAGAGAAAGTGTGCGTGTGTGTGTCTGTGTCTGTGTGTTTCACTGAGAGAGACATCCGTTAAGGCCTCTTGTGCCTGCAGGCCCAGCCGTGACAGAACCAAGATCTATTTTCCTACACCCACTAACAGAAAGACATGCAAGTGTGTGTATGCACACAAACATGCACATACAAATGAAATCTTTTATACGTGCGAACATACACACTTATTCCTTGGGGCAAAGAACTATAATATTGGAGATGAAGTTCTGCGTGTGTGTGTGTATGTATACATCTTTATACAGTATGTCTGTGTGCCAACCTGAAATTCTCTGTTAGATGTCTGATTCTGGAGAAAGACACTGACAGATGACATGTACAAACACTCAAAAAACACACAGACGCACACTCTTTCAAACAACACACTTGTCTGATAGCAGTCAAACAGAGAGTAGAGACAACACAGAGGAGAAAACAGTCAGACCAGCAAACAGATAGAGAGACAGATAGCGTGGCACAGCTCAGCTGCTGGCCCAGAGTCACATCACTCACCCTCAACACACACACACAAACACTTCACTGAATGGTAAGAGATCATAACACACACAGACATGGATGGCACCACAACAAAGAGTCATAAAGAGACTGATGCAGTGAGGGAAGAATATTGGGGTTCAAACAGAGAAGACAGCTTTATCATTGTAGGCCCAGGTGTTAATGCACACTGTTGAATTTTGGGATATTTACAAGGTGACCAATGATGTGACACTCATCTGTTCCCCACGTGCATGTGCATGCAAGACTGTTTTAAAACACGACATGCACACCACACTCCTGCAAACCTATACCTTTTACCAACTCTTATCAGATTTCACTGAATGAGTTGTCTCTAAGCTACTCTTGTGTTGTCTTGGCTCTGTGCTTGGGTTCATTGTCCTGGAAGGTGAACCTTCGGCCCAGTCTGGGGTCCTGAGCGCTCTGGACCAGGTTTTCATTAAGGATATCTCTGTACTTTGCTCCGTTCAGCTTTCCCTCACCCCCAGAGCATAATGCTGCGCCCACCAGGCTTCACTGTTGGGATGGTATTGGGCAAGGGAAAAGTGGTGCCTGGTTTCCTCCAGAACTGAGGCCAAACATTTCAATCCTGGTTTCAGCGGACCAGAGATTCTTTTTTTTCCCACAGTATATTTATTTATATGTATATATATATGTGTGTGTACATATATGTGGTTACACACAAACACACACAAACACACACACACACACACACACACACACACACACACACACACACACACACACACACACACACACACACACACACATATTTGTATATTGCTTCCGTTCACCTCATCAAAGCGGGTATAGAGATTTCAGCAGATTATATCTCAAGAGGACATGGCGTCAATTTGAAAATCAAGTCCTCAACATCTACTCAGACTGTGAAAACAGTTGTAGAGTGTCTTCTGTGGCTCTGGAGGGAGCTTTCAAGTCTGAGAAAATAACCCCAAAGACATCATGTCAGTTTGTGCTTGAAGATTACTAATTTATAACGAAAAGCCTGGTTTTCTAATCTGGGGGCATGGTTGTTTTAAACACATGGGAGTTCAACAATAACACGCAGGGAAGGTTTTCAGGTTGTGGCTCCTACTTTGGCATTAAGATCTGATCTGATCTTTTTGTGAAGCACGCTGTGATATTCTGCTCTTGAAAGGCTTGATATAAATAAAGCAACTCACTTACTTACTGAAAGCATCTAGTTAGTTGCATGGGAAATGTAGTCAAGATATTGCAACCTCTGACACTTCAGTTTTAACAATTCTTTTTCAGTGTGTTTCAAAAGTCCCCAAGTGTTGTCGATTACCCCTTTAAAACCTCAGCAAATACCAGCAAAACTAACATTACAAAGGGTAAATTGGAATATACTGTGGATACCCTTTAAATGACCCTTAAAAATCATCAAAGTTAACAAGTTAAATTTCATCTTTTATAAATGTTTTAATTTCAGTTATAATTAAATATAAGGCACATTTTAGAACTGACATGAACTTCAGTGAAAGTTTAGGCCTTCACTGGGTCAATTAAGGCAGAATTGAAATATTCTTTGTTAAACATAAAATTAAGTTAAGTTTCATCTTTGTATAATCATATTCACTTTGATATTTTAAGACATTTATGGTCCTGGCTCCTGAAATTATTACATTCACTTGGCAGCTGCTTTTGTCCAAAGCAACTTACCACAGGTAAGTACATTAAGAAAGTAAAATAGACAAGTCCTACAGGTGATCAGCCAACCCTAGCACACATCGAGGACCCAGCAGCTTCTGAACTCTGATTTCAAAATTTAAATAAAGTGCAAGGACTATCAGATATTCATCTCAACAAATACACAGCACAGAGCTCTGCTATAAAAACACAGAAGTTTTTCTCCTCTCTCCATCCTCCTTATTCTCTTTTTCCTTTTTTTTTTTCACAGGTGTCAGAGGAGATTTCATGGCCTGTGCGTATGTGTGAATTTGCCACACCCCTTTTGAGTGCTAATTTACCCTTTTAGGTTTAATCTCCCCATGAGTGGCTTTCCTCGCCCTTTAATTAGGCTATGGGGAGTCGACACTAACGCTAAACACGCACACTTAGACTTCGAGACATGCACGCTGACTATCACTTGGTACCATAAACACACATATATATGTACACACACCCACTCAAATGCTGAAGAAACACAGTCCCAGACTTGAGACATGCTTTGCGAAGACAGTCCTCATCAGCCCTCTATGGGCCTCTTTCACACTCTGGCTCCCCTCAACTGCAACAGTCACCAAGACAGGACAGAGAAAAAGGGAGCAAGAACAAAAGAGTAAAAAAAAAAAAGGGAGATATTCTGTACTTGTGAGAGGACAGAAAGAGGTGCTGGTGGTGAAGGCATTCATCTCTGAACTTTTTCCTTTTCAAATCTATTTGTCAAGTTAAAGCTGCATTAAGCCACATCAGATTTTGGCAGACCCAAGTGGCAGCGGGAGATAGAGGTTTGAATTTTTTTGAATTTAAAGACTTCACTGCCCATAAATTTTCTAACAAGATTTTGGTGACATGTGCACTCATTGAACCCAAATAATGTGGTGAAAAAAATCTTTGCAACAGATTAGGTCCCGCATTCTCTTATGTTAATGAGATGCTTGAATTTAACTCATGTTTCATCACTAAGTTTGTGATTTAGGTAGAAGGCAGGAGTATTTTTAAATAAAACTCTTGCTCTGCAGCCTCAAAGTGGTCCATTAAATCATCGTTTTAAAAAATGTGCAAATTGCGAGATCTGTTGTAGTAATGCCAAGTATTCAAGAAGAGTTTTCACAATAAAACACTGTTGGGTGTTTTGGACAAACATTGTCAGCTTTGTCAATCAGACAGTAGAAAAATAGGCAGATCTTTGCTCACTGGATTGTCACTCTACTTAGTACCCTCCTTCTCCACCTAAAAAGGGAATCTCTTAAAACACCACCTGTACCAGTTACTTTATCCCTTAAACTCCTTTATTTCACTTCCCCCCTTTTTTCTTCCTCTTCTACAAACAGACCACAGATTTACCCAAACAAAACTGTGCACTAAAGAGGGAAATACAATAACAGCACTAGTGATAGTGGCTTGTTATGTTGGAAATAAGAGGGCACTTAATTGGGGTCTGATAGTCTAATAGGCAGCCCCTCTGATTACCATCTCTGCACATTGGCTTAAATTAGCCCACTGATGAGCAGCCAGGGGATTCAATTATGCTAGGGGAGAAATAAGGGGCCCTAATAGGCCACTGTATCGGGAAACATGGGACTGGGTTGGGCTAAAGCGCTGGTAATTGGTTGTTTAGTTGGGAAAGTTGAGCCTGTTGGTAATTAGAGATGCCGAGACGTTTGGAGAGCCACCAAACAGAAGACACATGGAAGCTAGGAGATGCAAAGGAGGAAGACAAGGGTCCTTGGCACTGTAAACGGGGCAAAGGTTGTGGTGGAGATCTCAGAAGTGCACTTCAGCCAATGAGGATGTAGATCAGGGAAAACATGTTGGTAGTAGGAGTAGTGTTGACTCAGTAAAGGTCAAGATGGGGCATGCTTGGCTAAAACTGAAAATCAGCAGTCTGGCCTTGACTCACAACCTGCTCTCCTTACAATTTCTCTTTTTTTTTTCTTATCTTTTCACTTCTTTTTTAACTCAATTTTTTCTTCATTAACTACTTCTTTCTTTCTTCCTTCCTTCCTTTTTTTCTCAGACAGGTTAGTTTTTAGCTGTAGGTGGATGTGTACAGTGTGTCTGAACTGAGGGAGAAGGAGGATTGAATTATGAATGAGGCTTTATAGGAGCCGGCGGCCTGTCTGGTCCTATATTCACTGTCCCATACAGGAGAAGCAGTCCTGCCCGCGAGCATCCCCACCACACGTCACTCACAGTGGCTGTTCGTGTGTGTGTGTGTCTATATGTGTGTTTCTGCCTATGCTTTGTATGTTCATATAAGAGCATACACCAGGGTTTCGTTTTCTTGCAAACATACAGCAGATATCTTTGCTTTTATCTTATGATTAACAATGTATAAGTTAAGCATTTGACGTGGAATAACATGTTATAAAATAAAATCCCCTCAGGATGTCCAAAAAGTAGTGGTTTATATTAATGATGCCCTGATTCACACCAGGGAATTGGTGGTGTGCATCCAAACAAAAACTGGTATTTTATCTTTCCAAGAAAAGTTTTTTCAGTCTTAAAGAAGAAATTTGTTCATTAACTACTTAAAACAGTTCAGGAAATAAAATTTTTGTTGCTAATTTCGTATATACGTGTGTCAACAAAACATTTTACCGCTGTTCTCTTTCCTTTGCCATTGAACATGAACTTTCTATGCTCCAAATGCCATGATCAGTATGTAGCATTACATCAAAAACCTATGCAGATTGCACAATTTCATCCTTTTGTCCTGCTATCACACTGTGCAACTGTGTGATAGCAGGTTGCACAGTGTGATAGCACATAGTATGTGCCCTACATAAGCCATCAGCAACTTTTTACAAAAATGCAACATAAGCATGCACTTAACATAACTGTGCCATTACAACACCAGTGAGCATACAGTATATCGTGTGTCATCAATCTGCCTCAAATTTTCTGACATGGACAGAACTTGTCCAGACGCTCAGACAGACGCAGAGGTTGACCCAGTCTGACGATGACACAACACTTCCAGCCATCACGTACCATATGAAAAAATCTATCTGTAATGGCCTAAAGGTTGCATAAAAACCCTATAGACATCACTTCACATCGTGAGCAGCCAGAAACCTACTGCTTCTCTGTCTCCATACTGATTGGATGGGACTTGTCAGTTTAGGCTCTGAATGGCCACTAAGCGGCTGAGGGGAGGCTCTCAGATTGGTGCCAGGATGAAGGGAGGGGAATGGAAAAAGAGGATGAAACAAAAGCCTGTTTGTTGTGGCTGATGTGTGATAAATGCAGCCGATTGGGGGAGTTTTCACGCTCATTGGAGCAGGTCATTATGCAGGAATTGCTGCTTGCTTGGCCGAGACCGGCCCTGTATTGGTTTACTGAGACACATGCAACCAATGGTATGCATTTTCCCCTAAACCGCTTCGCTAAACCCGCAAACACACTCACATACACCCCTTGTTACATGTCTCATGGGGCACATCGGCATTTAGCAGCTGCTTCTCAACCGTATATTATCTTGCAAGACTACATGTGGAGTTTGTGGATGTAAAGAAAAAGGTATTTAACATAGAGCAACAGTCCAAAAGAAGGACATTTAAGCGTGGGAAGAAGAAAAATAAAGAGTTGTGAGTTCAAAACAATTCAGTTCAGTCCTAAAAGTGAGTCATTCAGGTCCAGATGAAGCTGAAAGGTGTTCCTCCATGAGGGAATTCTCCAATTAACACCCCAACAGTGGCTTGAGCTAACCTTCAAGTTTATACATGTACATGCAGGCTTGCTGCGGTTGCTTTGTGAAAATGGAGATAATGGAGTGAGACAAAACTTTTATAAAAACTGGCATACTGTGACGACAAAAGGCCATTTTCATTTATGTTTTGGGCCATATTCATTGGATCTTAAGCAAATTCACATGTGAAGAGCAGAAAAAATGCATGAGATGTATCTTTTTATGTGTAAAGAGTTAATTAATTGTAACTTTCCATCAGGGTTTGCTCTTTTTTGTGGTGTCAAAAGTACTTTACACTTTTTTGGCTTCCCATTAAGCCTGCAAATCCCTCATTGTTGATTTTGCAAGATACAACTCAATAACTAAATTTACACTGTGACAGAATGACTTTTTTCATTAATGCCTATCATGTGAATGCAACATAAGGAAGGTGACACAAAGACGCAGGTTCATCACTAACGCTGACGACTTGATGTCCTATAGGTGTTTTTCAAAGAACTGTGATGTATTGTTTTTTTTCACATATTTTCCCACATAGGAACGTGTCACATATAACACATTGTTATTAGAAACAGATGTTGATTTTAACGCCGGTGTCTGTGGCTTCTTTCACAACGTTGACACAGTGTCATATGCACTGGGATACCAGGACACATTTGCATGACATACACACCTGTCCTCCACAATCCAACACACTGCTGTAGCACAATACGCAAGTAAAACTCAGGAGAGTAATGTTTCATTACATGATCAACAGAAGGTGAAAGTGAGGGAGGGGAAGCCGGGGAGGCAAACAGATGCATAACTTAAGTAAAAGCCATCGAAATCCATATTTGTTTACAGATTTGTTTAATAAGGAAAAATACATGCATACAAATGAATTTGCCTGTGGTTGTAAGTGTGTATTAAGATCATCACTTACAAGGCCAGGTCTCCTCTAGCCCTCTACAGCAGCCATCCATCATGCATTATTAAGGAAAATAGAATCCGCATAAAGCAGCACCAATGCCTTGAAGAAGTTTATTTATTTATTTGTTTTATCTTTTTTTAAGCACTAAGCAGCAGATCTAAGTACTCAGTCGCTGTTAGCTAATTACAAAGCATTTGATCTCTCTGCCCCCAGGATGTGCAATTATAACCTTGGTTGAAAATTAGGGAAATATTTCACAATTAAAAATAGTGGAATGAAGATGATCTGACAAACCTAATGGCAATATCTCACCTGTGTGTGTGTATGTAACATAGCTTTTGGTACTGAACAGGACAGGAGGCAGATTTAACAAAGCCACTGCCCTGCAACCAGAGCTGACCTCGCTGGAGGGAGATGGCAAAGAAAGAAGGAAATATACCATTTCCCAAAGCTGCACCACTCATAGTGTACTTGCAGCATTTTAACTAGAAAGAAGGTTCTAGTAGAGGTGTAATTTAGCAAAGTTGCAGCGCTATGAGGTACCTGTAGCTCTAGTTTTGCTGCAGTGCTATCTACCCCGAGATCACACAGATACCGCAACTTCTTTCTGGCATATCTCTCTGCAGATCGCACAAGGAAGACAATTGTCATTACCATTTTATTAAAATGTGTCCTATCAGCAAAATTTTCCCCTCACATATCTAACCTCCTCTCTTTTTTCTTTCTTTTCTCCCCTCAAATTCTAATCATCATTCCCCTCCATCACTTGCTGGTTCTAATTCCCTCTCTTCCTTCGTTTGCAAAGGACCTCTGCTTTCATCCTTGAGAAGAGCTTTAATTCGAAGTGCGACGCTGAATAAAGAAGGGAAGACGGAGAGAGAGAAAGGGGGAAAAGAGAGAGAGAGAGTGATATGGAAAGACAGAGCAGCAGCGGAGACGTTCGGGTGTCAATCAATACAGCGCGAGGGGCTGCAAGGGCCCATGACTAGGGTGCGTTTGATCTGTGTCTTTCAAAGGAGGAACAGCGGGAAGGGCCATCACAGATGATTTGCTTCTCGCTTCTGGCCCTGGTGCCACTCTGACAGAGAGCAATCACAAGCAGGTTAATTCAACATCTACCTTCTTAATCTTTTTTTCCCGTCTCTTTCTTTTGGTCTCGTTCTGTCTACTTAGATGAAACACTGCTCTTTCTGTTACCACCACCACCTTCCTTTCCACTCTTTTGAAAGAGGAAGAAATCACAAGTGTACTTTCAATGACTTTTCAAACCACCTATAGTTTGACTACTTTGGTTTTAAACAGTTCAAGACTTGCGGATTATTTTCATTTCTCCAATGGTTTATTTATGTGTTGCTATCATGAGGCAAAATTTTAAACAAACTGTAACGAATCAATAAAAGTAAAGTGGGATCAGTAATTTCTCTCTGGAAGCTGATGCAGTGAAAAATTTTCCCCTAGGAAAAGAAACACCTTTTTGGATGATTTCTTTCAATGTCTTTCTTTGGGTTCATATCTGAGTCAAGTAAGTGTGTTGAAAACATGTTGCTTAACGTGACTGAAATAGGAAGATGTGTTTCCCCCAAAAGACTAAAGGCAACGCACGCTCGAGAAAAGATTTGACCTTCGCTCAAAAAACTCATAACTGAAACTCACAATGTGTGGTGCCTGCTATAGCTGGATTGAATGCCACAGTATTGGCCTGGACAAATACAGAGAAATCTCCTACTTGACTTGGTTGAACTGTTGTTTTCTCATATGGCCTTATAGATCAAACTTAGGGGAAAACAAAGAAACAGAATGAATATGTGAGACTGTGTTCTTCAACAAAGGTCAGCCATACATAAGGACAAACAGAGGTGAGGGAAATTCTAGGGTGAAAGGGTAAGAAGAGGCATAAAAGGTGCACTTTGGTTAAAGGTGAGAGAGTAGGGAGAATATGAAGGAGGGAGGTGTTTTTAGGAGTAGTTGAAGGTAAAAAGGTTGTACAGGGAGGTTAGGAGGTGGAAGTAAAGAAGAACAAAGATAGAAGTGGGTCCTTGAATTTAAAGAGTAGAAATTATACCAAGAACAAGCCTGTTTAACAAATTAAAAAAAAAAAAAAAAAAAAAAAAAACTTTTCGGAGTCAGCACAAAGACACAACTTAGATTCTTTCAGTTTCATTTGGAAATAAACCACAGTGCCACCAGAATGTAGCCATTTTCCAGTAATGTCCCTGCCTGGCCTCTTTCCCCTGGTGCACCCCTTCGACTCTACCGCTTTTATGTAAGGTCAGAGGGATAACAGGATAAAGGCTGTCCTCTCTGCTCATCTGAAGGACAAGCACTCTGCCGATTGGATTTGGTGGCCTTCAAGGACAAAGGAAGAACACTGGGATACAAAGGAAGCAATAGAGGAGGAACAAGATTTCATCTGTCTGTATATCCTGAGTGATTGGCAGGGATGGCTAGACCAGCAGTCTTTGAGTGCTGCCTCTTTGCGGCTGGGTGCCCTCCATCAGCATTGAATAGCAAGACTCGATTCACCAACAAAAACACACTTGAGAATTGCTGAAGATATTACCACTGTGGAATAATAGAGCCTAGGCAGGGTTGCAGGGGCAGCTAGGTGGCTTAATTCAGTGGAATGACTTCAAATGTTGATTTGTCTGTAATTATGTACTGGAAGTTTTTGTGTGCACAATAATGTAAAGATTAGATTAGTAAATTACTAAATGGAGGCTGGTAGGTTCAATCCTTGAAACAGCAAAAAAATAATGGATGGGAACAAAATATGACCCCAGCTACCATTTAGGTGCAGGGCACTTACAGGGGCACTCCAGTGATTTGTAATTTCACTTCCATAAGGTTGGGGGACTCAAAGCTACAGATTTTAAAAAACAGAATGGGCAAAATTGATGCAGCAGAGTAAAAACTATGCTGAGTAATAGATCCCAGTATGGATAAGACTCCAAAAACTGGATCCTACACTTCCCATTATACAACTAAATAGCGTCATTTGGTAGACCTTCCATGACCGGTCTTTTAAACTCTACTAGTTTGTGATGCAGGTTTTCTATTAAAAGGTTGACCAAGGTTGAGATAATAATAAAAAATAATAATATTTTCTCAGACTAGAAAAGCACCCTGTAGAGACACAGCAGACATTACACAACTGTTTTCACAGGCTGAGTCGTACTCCTCATGACTAGTTAACTGATCATAATGTGGAAAAGTGTTGGCTTGCCCCTTTAACTCTCAGATGGTCCAGTGGAGCTGCTCAGCAGCCAATGGAACAGATCTGTGTTGGTACTGGGCAGCTCCCAGATGTGAATGTGTATAACTGTAAAACTCAAGCAAGACGTTGTTGGAATTAAGCTTGGACCCCTAACAACCTTTTATCACTGAAGTGTTCAGGATGCCTCCAAGGCACTATTGTTTCAAAATGTAGGCATACTCCATATTCAGGTCTTACTTCTGACAAAAATTTTTCATTAGGGACAGGCATTTCATTGAATTACATAGATGTTGAGAGAGACAATAGGTCCTGAGGTAAGGCATTTGCAAAGATAACGCCAGGTGTATTAGTGAACTCTCTCAACCACTCAACAGAATCCTTTATAATCTGGAGATAGGACTTATTTGTGAAACACTTTGTTTTCTTTTATCTTACAGAGCATACTCAAGGGCACGTTACCTGCATGTAGGTAGGCGAGGTCTGGGTTCTCAATATCAGGGTGATTCTCCTTCAGGTGGTTGCGGAACTCCATGGGAGAGTTGGTGGCGTAGTTACATTTGGGACAGTTATACATCTTCACGCCCTCGTGTTTTCCCGTATGGAGAATGTGCTTCCGGATATTCTCAGCACAGTTAGATCTAAGGGAGACAAACAAAGATAAAAGGCCTCATTCCTTTTTGGAATAAATAAATAAATAAAAGGCAAAGATTAAAAGATGAGAGTCATGAGGGAGAAAACACAAGATAAACGCTTGGCAACGTTCCCAAGAAAGGTTTGCTGTACTAACATTCTATTTTGTTGCAATGATGACACACACACACTCAAGTTGGGCTTTGGAGCTGAGGGAGCAGCCATGTTTGGACAGACTCTCAAAGCATTCATTGCCTAAATACGCCTCTGTGAAACAGGCCCACAACCACCAAATGACTAAAAACCGCTTTCACACAAACAATATTTACATCTTGCAGATTCTTTGATATTCTGTCATGCTCTTAGTTATCTTTTAGATATTTTCTTTTCTGACAGTTGCTCAGTTTAGTGTTTAATGCAGTGTAGTGTTAATTTTATTAATGAAAACTGTGACAAAAAATATAGGTTGACGACCTATTTTTTCATGACAAAAATTAGACTAAAATCAAACTAAAAATTTGGAAATGTGAAGAACTATGACAAAATGTATTGCATTTTTTTTATCAACGAATAGAATCTCAACAATAATGTGAAAGACGGACAAATGGGTATGTTTTAATGCAAGGTCTTACTCAACAGCCTGCATCTGTGGAATTACACGATGTAGCTCCTGATTAGTAAAACAATTTTCTTTGCTGTTCAGAATATGATTTATCCGCTTGATCTATTGCACTACTATTAATAAGAAACACCTTGCTAAGTTATGTGTCTGTGGGAAATGTTATCTTACCTGTGGTTGGAAGAAACAGATATATGGACTAAATTCATCCACAATCCACTGAGAATTATACAATGAGAGGTAACAAAACAGCTGAGACAAACTATGTAAACTTGCAGGCAGCATGCAGACATTTATAAAAAGGTAAGCTAATGTAACTATCAAGTGCTGTGGATGTAGAGGTTACGTTACCGTTACTTTCAGTCGGCTATCTTTAGTGCTGCTATCAGGAGGAGTGAGTTAGTTCCAGGATTAATGTTGGAAGTCCATCTAAATTGTCCTCTAGATTTTCACTAAATAAAGATCACAGTATTGATGTTATCTGACGATAAAGTGTTTCCTCTCAAACTACACTCAGAAAATGAACAGTATTTCAGTGAACAAGTGAGTGAATCCACAGGTAGTTGCAGTAATGCTAGGTTAGCGGGAACAACTGTACTATATTGGAATAGAGAGAGCAGTTCTGTTCAAACAGACAGAGTCTGGAAGGGCCAATTGGATTAACTGAGGTGAATCAGTCTGTGCTACTGCAGAGCAGAGTGTCATGGACACCTTGCAAGAGACACATGTAACCATGGTAACTGTACACAAAGAAAGCAACAGCTGTAGCCTCAGAATGAACTGAAGACATAAAAAACTAAAAATGTATGATGAAAATGAGACTAACATGTCACTGATTAACTGAAACTGAAACTGAAATACTGAACTAAAATGTCTTTTGTTTTTGTTGCCCGAAACTAAACTAAAACAATCAAATGACTAAAAATTGACTAAAACTATTACACACTTCTGTAAAAAGACTTAAGACTAAAACTAAATCAAAACCAGTTGCCCAAATTAACACTGAAGCAGTGGGTGACGACTGCTGAAACACTGCAAGTGGATCTAGACGCCTACTGAATTAATTAGAGATTTGTCTGAAGACATCCTGCAGTATTTATCTTTTGCAGTTGTGTAAAAGGTACACAAATAGTGGTGTATTTTGTGTGTGTGTGTGTGTGTGTGTGTAAGAGAGTGAGAGAGAGAGAGAGAGAGAGAGAGAGAGAGTTTGTGGGGGTTTAGGCTGGTCAGATAGGGCCGGCCAAGCATTGAGCTACTGCAGGGTGTAGGATGTAATGATGTCAGCTCTGAGAGTCACACACAACCCTCTGCTGATTAATGATGCTGCCTGACCTGCTCCCAGGCTCTATCTAAACCTGCCCACAGACACACACAAACACACACATGTCTTAGTGAAGCCCTGAATGGACAAGAAACAAACAAACATGCACATACATACATGGACATGAACAAGCCTCAGTTTGTGCCAAAAAAAAGGTAAATCTGTGATATAACATAGGTGCAAATATACAGACATGAATCCATAAACACCCCTACACACACGTGCAAATATGCACACAAATAATACACCATACAAGCAAGCATGTACAACGTAGAACACAGTCTCATACACACACATAAACACACACCATCATGTGTTGATGGATGGGGCACTCGTGCTCAGTTTGGACCTGACATTCTCGGACAGTATAATACGCAATTACTCTCCCTTATCACCTTGGCTGGAAAAATAAAGCCTCACAGTGCCATAGCTCACACCAGCCAAGGAGAGAATTTGTTTTCACTTTTGCAGAGACACCTCTCTCCATCATGGGGCCACAGTCCAGCCTGGCTCCACTGGGGCCTATACTGAGTGGGCCCTCACTGGGTTCTGTTCATGCTGTATGAAATACATTAGCACGGGCCAGGGGTGAACAATTAGGAGCCTTCGCAAAGCTGGACTACAGCAGGTTGGGATGCCACGATTTCAACAAAAGAATAAATAACACTTTTCAAAACCAGTAGTCCACAGCATTTACAAATAAAGAAATACTACAGGGTCACTGAATGATATAAAAAAATGATTACTTAAGTTTTTCCCAACTCTGAAGAAGTCATGTTTTAGATTTCCGGTTAGTTCAAAAACAGGCAGAAGAAGTGGGTATTATAGCGTGAGTTCTGATAGCCACATAGGGTGAACAAGCGAACAGAAGAGGACCGGGGACAAACCTCCCAAAAAGAGGGTCACACGTGACAGCAGTACTAGAATACCAGAATTAATATCAAGCATTTAAACAAGGAAACAAAGACTATGAACCTTCATTAAGGCCTAATTTCAAAACCATAGATTTACAGCAAGATCTTGTAAGTTTATTTTAGTGTGAAGTATACAGAGTGTGAAGAGTCTGAAGAGGTTAGAGCATCTACATGAGTCTGGCTGACTGAAGTCGTATAAATATGTAAATAACCTTTAATATTTACACATACTGTCATCTACTTATCCAGCAAATTGGCACACATTGTTGTGATTACTTTGTTATCGTCAGTCACCAGCAAAACAATAGCAGGTTCACACATCATGGCCACATCTGTTGACTGTTCTTCTGTATAATGGAAAAATACAGACTTTAAAATTTAAACTGTCACATGCTCATGAATTAACGCAAATCATGCTGCTAAAAAATGCATTTAATACTAAAAGTGAACTGATTTCTTATTCGAAAACGAGAGCATAAAAAGATAGAATTTCAAGCGGAGCTAAAAGGTTCTAAAGAGAGCGCGGGTGGATTCCTAGGGGGGCCATGCTATCTCTCAGATATGGTAATGGCGTAATTGTCATATTAAAACAACACAACGTGCGTTTAGGAGTCAGCAGGTGTCACAGTTAGTGAAAGCCCACACCAATCCTCCTACTATACACTGTATTAATTAGTCAAACACTGTTTCAACTTCCTCCCCCATCCATGCACTCACCATGGGAATCAGCCATACTGATGCTCCATGGATATATCACCCCTTCTCTGCCTCTATCTGTCTCTCTCTCTCTCTCTCCCCTTTATTTCAGCCATTTCCATATTCCTCCTCCCAGCAAGTGTATGGTAATGGGAGAGGTGTAATTGAGAGGTGCTTCGTTAAAGGAGATTTAAATGTGTTTCTTTGTGTGTGTTAGGATTTGCGAGGGGGGTATATTTGGATCATTGGTGCTCTTTGGATCTTATTTTGCCAAGTAGGCCCAGTTATCATCATTACTGCCTCCCCTTCCTCCCTCATCTCTCCCTCCGCTTTACAAGGTCGCAAACCTTCCTGGCACTGACAGTAAGAATGTCATCCTCAAAGCCACCATTGCCTTGAATTGAAACAGTATTTTAACAGGTAGATTGAAACAAGAATGCCGCAGCACTCAATAAACAATAATGGCCCCAGGAGGATGGTAACATGGCAGGAGTCAGAGGTTATATATCAATTAGACATTTTAAGATGCCACTGTGAATTTAATGAGAAAAAAAGAAAAAGAAAAGTGCTCATTGTGAACAATACAAATGATTCCTTAAACACTGAAGTAAAGAAGTTTTGTGGCTTGCATAAATAGCTAAAGAACAGTCAAATAGACACCATTAATTGACAGCCCAGGAGTCCCCGTACAATATCATTAGAAAATTTTTACCAACATTCCCAACTATAATTATCCCCCTCTATTATCTATGTCTGTCTGAACAGGAGATGAGTGGCATTTGATAGATCATTCACTCCCTGCTCATTTACATGCATTTGAGGAGAAGCCTTGATGGAGCTAACGTTATATCAAGTGGGTACCCTAGATGGCATCCATAACATTTAATATGGATATTTTAATAGCATATATCAGATGTATCCCCTTAACACAGACATAAACATTTTATATAACCAAGACCTGTCAATCAAACAACCAATTCATTTGTCTCAGAACCTGAATATTTTTTTACAGCTGCATCACATTTATTTCATAAGCCTGGCCGACATTGAAAGGTCAAATGTGCTAACTCATCCAGTAGCTTCTTACTGTGGTATAACCACCAGAGGCGTCAGGATTTTAAAGCTGTATTCAGAGTGTAAAAACATGGGGCAAAGGCAAGGCCCCTCACGGCTGTCTGAGGCCCCCACGTTCAATTCCTCACATTAGTAAGCCAGCGGGGCATTTCCCCAACCTCCCTCCTCCTCCACCCACTTTGCTCTCCCACCCTCCCCTTTGGACCCCTCAGAACCCCTGGGGCCACCAAAATGTTAATTGGGCTTCTAATTTACTGTTTCATTTGCCACTATCTGTAATGATCATTAAGTAGCAACGCAGGAACAATGGGGCCAGGAACATTTAGCTTGTTCTATGTACAGTATCTTTCTGATACTGGGGTTAGTCCAGTGTAGTGTTTTGATATGGGACCAAAATTTACCCTC
>NC_053421.1:8963599-8971099 GCF_016859285.1 Xiphias gladius
ACTATTCACAGTAACAGAAATGTTTGTCCAGAGGTGCCTAATGTTTTTGTGTCACTGTAGTTTGTGTGATTCGATTATTTTACGATGTGAGTTCAGGGTGTGTGTGTTGTTGCTTACCTGTGTGTTGGCGCCTGTGTTTGGTGAGGGCGTGTCTTGTGCCTCCCGCAAAACCACAAAGGTCACACAGATAAGACTTCTCTCCTGTAGACAGATAGAGAGGAAGGGGAATGGGAAGAATTAGAGTTGTCTAGGATGGAGAAATACATATAAGAAACCAGAATCAGGGAGAGACAGCAATAACCAGAGCAGGAAACAAATAACTTTTGTCTCGTTTACATTTTTCAAAATGTTCTCATTCCAATCCACATCTCTTTTAAGAGACCAAAGGAGTAAATCATTCTTTAAAGTGTAATTCAAGTTCATTAAAACTTGGATATTATTGTCAACACAAGCCATCTGACAAACCACCTTGCAACAGGAAACAAAAGTAAACAGTGAAATTCTTACGACGAATGTCATGATCAAGATTTTTTAGGCCCTTATCCTGATCCAAGTCCTTTAATTTTGGGAATCTGCTGAAAACGAGTCTGATCAGATACCTATATTTACTTAAATGTTGATTAAATATGTATTTGATACACTGAAATGAGAGCTGCAGCCAACTTAATCTGACACACCTTAGTTTTCACAAGCTTGTTGATGCAAATACTGAAAGTCCTGGTTCAAATATACTAAGTTTAACTTAAATTATTGATATGATATGAATGAAAAAGAGTATGTGACTCCTCAACTTGAGGAGGCGCGATCCGCCAGAGAGGACACATATCACTCTGTTGGAGTTGTTGGAACTACAGAAACACTCATGATTGTGCAGCAGTGTTACGGATTCGGGGGCCTTCCCTTACAAATGATCTTTGATGAGTGCAAAATCAAACCCGACAACAGACAAGTTTCATCTTATTGTGTTGTGTAGTGTCATCATGTTCCTCTCTGAATTAGTCTAACATTGAATAGCAACCGCTCAGATGAACTGCTGCTGGCAACGTTTGTCATTTTAACCGGTGAAAGCAACAGTCATCATTGGCTAAAAATGAGAAGCTACTACCTGAATGTTTTGTACATTTAGCTTTGCTAATAAAAAGAAGACAGGAGAGGTAATGAATTGGTTCACATCAAAATTTAGCCAACCTTTCTGAAGTCAGTGTCGCTCACACTTGTGCACCCATATTTAATTTTTCACATTCACACACTCTAATTTTCACTTGAATGTGCAGCAGAATATCTGGCTGAGGTAAAGAGAGCAGCACTCCAACACCGGCAGGGTGAGCCAGACAGGAAACAGGGAGTGGATTTATGTTAGCCGATACAAATTAAAACTTTAAAATATGCCTGAATCGTCCCTTATACTGATTGGTATGGTACATCTCTAATTATTACCCAAACTGTCTTTTGTAAACATCCATCACAGTTAACACAATTTGACCTTGATCAACTCTGACATACCATACTTGATGTATTACACAACATTTTATCTGCAGTGAGGGTTTTTTTTTAACATTATTTGGGTGTACTCACTTTTTTTTTTTGTTTTTTTTTCTTTCTGTAAATATAGTTTTCTCTGAATAATCTGGCTAAACATTTGGCTTGTTTACAACCTGTCTGAACATATGACTACTCATGTTATTTTAGTGATGATACTTTGTTCCTAGATCTCACCTCTTACTTTGGGTAGTACAATGCCATTAGTGAAAGAAACAATAGCCACAGCTGTGAAAATCAGACCCAAGTTGTAATACACCTAAACTATCCCTCAATACAACATTGAATACAATGACATTCACGTCTGCTTTCCTGTCAGATAACGGGCATATCTGCAGTATTCAATATGTCAATTTTAAGACCCTCTCAGAAAGTTTTAATGCTTCGTGAAATTAAGACTAACATGAAAACCAACATAAAGCAACAAAATCAGGATATTTGTAACTGCTGAAACTGAAAAAGGACATAAAACCCTTAAAATCTAGGGGTGTTAGTTCGAATAGATCTTATTAAACTCAATTAAATTAAGACACAACAGGTTTATGTTACCTAAATATGTATTTAGTGTGTTCTGTATTAACCTGCGTACGGATGTGCATTTGGACCAAGTTCATTTTGACACATTGGGAAAGCAAGTGATGTCATTGATAATAAAATAAACTGCTACTACTGCTGTTATCATTCACATGAGTAATTGAAGCTAAACAATTCATGACATTTGCCTTGTTTCAGTTGTTTTCCTTCTGTCTGCCTCAACTTAATATAGTTCAGTGTGATGAATTTGTCTCTAATACTTTTCGATTTTAAAGTTGCATCAACATAAATAAAAATAAATACAATTAAATGGTGAAAATTACAACCTCAAATATCAGGGTGTGGTGATGAGTGAAATGTTATTGAAGAAGATTTATGAATCCTTTCAGTAGAAAAAGTCTGGTGGAGGAAGGAATGACAGATACTTTCTCAACTCAGAACTACTGCTGAGGTGCCATTGAGCAAAATCTGAGAGCTAAAGTAAAGACAAGGAAGAAGGAAATATTGAGTTAATGGATTAGGAGAAATGTGGAAAGGAAGAGAAAGGCAGAAACGGAGAAAAGAAAATAAAAAGACTGAACAGATGAGCAGTGGGTCTAGTTGGCTAACAGATGAGCCAAGCAGAAGTCACAGATCACTAGTGTATATCCATCAGAGCTCTCACAGCTAACTAATTCCTCCAATCAGATGGATCCGTGTAAATATGTCAAATGGGGGACGGGAAATTGCCAGTGTGGTTTATTGACTGTGATAAAATCTGAAAAGCACCGCTGAACATAATTACATACTTGTCAGAGCCATAAAAATTAGCTTTATTATCAATGGGATGGTTTTGTACAACTTCATTTAGGGGCGATGCCTTCCAGATGGGGAGCGTGAAGAGCTTTTTTACACTCCTCCTCTCTTCCCTGCATCTGGCTCTGTCATTAACAGCATGATGGTCTCTCTCTCTCTCTTTGTCTATTTCTACATCTTTCTCTACGCCATTGCACAAAGGTAGTCACACTCCTGCACGCACACACACACACACACACACACACATACACAGCAAAATTTGTGATAAGACTCACTCAGGGAAACATGTGCGTGCACACACAAACACATTCATCAAATGGACACAGATGTGCATGCAAATCTGCACACACGCATGCATGTACACACACACACACACTCACACCAAGATGCAAATTTTCCCGCAAATCAGTCAGACACGCAAGTCAAACTGCATGTGATGTGCTATATGTACATGTTATGTACCAGCACATGTATGGAAACAGTATAGGTGTCACATAGTCTAACATACAAGCTGCATTTGTGTACATTGTGGGCAGCCAACATCTCCGTCACTTAAATATTCATCTAAATGCTGATGGTGAAGTTCAGCTCTCGCCACACACTGATAACACATTTCGGTGAGTCTTCCATCTGGGCCTCAGCGGTGCACTGCTCCTCTTCTGCACAGATAGCAGCTTTCACTGAGTCCACAGAGACAAAGCAGCCTCAAGTTTCCTCTGTTACACCCATTTAAAGCCACTCGACTGTGAGAAGAGTTTTAATGCAGTGCCACTTAAAAGGGAGAAAAACAGCCTTCAAATGGTGCATTCGTTAGTCAATTCATACAGGTTCCCTCTCGAATCACAGTGTTGCTGGCCTTTAAAGGAACAATGTTTTCATATAAATAAATGTCTATTCTGCTATTTTATGTAGCCACATGAAATCCCTGAATTGCATTTGCTGTTCTAAATACACGATGTTCCTGGAAAAAAGTGCCACAGAATCTGAAAATATGCTACAGAAAGTAAAATATTTTTTATTTTTGGCCGCAACAGTACTGTATTTTGTGTAAAATAAATGGAAAAACTGGGTAGTGCAAACTTGATTGGCAGAAAAGGAAGGAAAAGTGCACTCTGGAAAGCAGAAACACTGTAGCAATGACCACTTAGCACAAATAATGGAGACAAAAAGAAGCCAATATAGTGGATATTTTAAAGCCCCTAAAACTTGGTTTCAAGTCTTAAGTATTTCTCAATAACATGAAATATTTTTCACTGAATCAGCAACAATCAAAATAAATCAAAGTTTTCAGTTTAACAGCCAAACCCTCATCAAGAAACCCACAACTGTCATCACATTTTGATTCCAAATCCTCATTGCTGTAAGCAAGTACTTGACATCAGCTTTTTCCAGCTGAGCCCTGATCACGTCAAACTAGTGAGAAGAGCAACAAAAACAGATAATACAAATACATCAAAACTGTTCATATTTTGGCAGATAATTTTGTGTTCATGTAGGACCCCATTGCTCATAAAGAGAAAACAGGTTTCCTTTGATGCAAAAAACAAACAATTTCTGTATATCCAAACTCCAGATGAGTTACTAAGAATCTGGTCAGACCTTTTCTCCTTATCAGAAAAACTGCGCCAGTCCATCCTCCCCCTCCTCTCCTCCCTCCTTTCCCTCTCTCATTACACCCAACGCTACGAGACCCCACCACAGAAAAATCCATAGCCATCGATCCCTACGCCCAGCCGCGGTCGCCACAATTATTCTTGAGGAGGAAACGTTGGCGATAAATTACATGTGTGCTTTTCATCTGCTGTTCTGTGGCGGTGAGCCCTCTGAGGACCGGGGTGAGGATAGCGAGGTGGGGTAGTACAAGAGTGACATGCTGCTGTCAACACCACGGGATCTGGCTGGCTAAAGCAGCACAGACCCCCCACCCACAACACAAACTTAAATTGATTACAGTCATCCCTGATTCACCACAACCTCTACCTTTTATCTGTATATGAATAGCCCTTAACCTTTACTTTAAACTTTATTCTAACATAACAGTAACCTTAAAACCACTTGCTTATCATTTACAGCCTCAACTTTAAGTTTAAATCTAACCCGACCTCAATCCTGGCTCTAAACCCTGAATTCAAACATCAATTGTCAGTTTTTCAATTGTAGAGGTCAAAGCCAGACACACAAAGTTGCAAACAAACAGAAATCAAGCTATAGGTCACAAACATCCATTTTAAAGAATACACAACCAAGTCTACCCAAAAGTCTAGCAACATGCACAAAAATGCACTAAAAATCACATTCCTGCTGAGGTGTCTGCACTGAGATACCTTAAGCTTTTTGGCTATTTGAATACTGATGATACACCTCAACCTTCCGCCCATTACCGGAATTAAATATGTCTTATTGCACTACAATAAAAGAACTTTGAAGTCAAAATATACAACCTTTCTTTGCATGTGTGTGAATACACACACACACACACACACACACACACACATATATATATCCGTATGTGTGTATGTGCGTGTGTGTTTTAAATAACCCCAGAGGAGTCTGCATGCAGCTATAATTGCCTCCCTCATTAGTTATGTTTTAGCAGGAGCGGATGGGAGGGCAATTAATTTTACCGCTTAATTTTTGACACAGAATCTGCTGCTGTATTGATGTGCTCGCCATTTTGGGTCTCATTTTTCAGGGAAATTAATTGACAAAGTGCGAAGATTTATCAGCATATCGCCAGATTAAGCGACAAACTGAAGCAATGAGGAAATCAATTGTGGCCCTGTCGCTGTGTTCAACCCCCCTCCCCACTCCCCACAACACCAAAGAGCCTGGGAAAAGCTGGGTGGGTCAGATGCAGTGCACTTATTTATTTATTTGAGTCGCTCATTCATCAGCCGTTACAAATGACCCTGGCGGCTGACGACCACTGAATCCCCCACCCCCGCCCCTGCTCCCCCTCCCTCAGACACGACTGGTGTGTTAGGAGGGAGTGATTAACATAAAAAACGCACAAATCAGAGAGGAACAATGAATCCTGTTAAAGGCAGGAGAGAGAAAGCGGAGGTATTAACTTTTTTTTTCTTTTCTGGGGAGGGGGGCTCTGCATGTCACAACCAGTGACTCTATCCACAGGATGATGAATTTAGACATTTTTTTAGGCATTCTTGTCTAGTCTTGGCTGCTGGTTTGGCCAGGATGTAGTTATGAGTGCCATGCAAAATACATGCATATATTGTTGATTTTGTCTCTATCTAGTGTTTATTGCTGAACTGACAATTTGCTAAGTCGTTCCCCCCTTAGTTATTGTTGTTATGCCTGTCAGTCTTTCTCCACGTAGCATTTATATTAAACTTTGAAACAACGGGTTCTAAAAAAACTCTTGAAAGCAACACCTGGACATCAGACGTAGGTAGACGAAAGCAAGCTTCTCATTTAAACCAGCGACCATTCATTTGCCAGCTAAAGTGGCAATGGTCCATAGCACATTTCAACAGCTTTAGAAAGCTAGCAAAATAAGGTAACATTGGCTCCACAAGTTAATTGAAAAGACCATACTAGACTGATATTTTAATATTTCAAGTTGACCTGTGGGGAACTCTGTGGAAGAAAGTGGTGGACAGTAACTAAGGACATTTACTCAAGTACTGTAAGTAAGTACAATTTTGTACTTTTACTTTACAAGTACTATAGTAGTTTTTTCATTTTATGATACTTTATACTTCTACTCCATTAAGTTTTAGTGGGAAATTTTGTACTTTTTACTCCACAATACTTATTTGGTTTGAAGATTGAGATTATAAATACAAAACATATGATCAGTTTCTAATGAAAAAAAATAATGAATTATAATAGATTATATGAAAAATATGAAGCAGTTAATATTAGCTCCACCTCAACCAACTACAACATTAAAGTGCTGATTACATGTTAACGTATCAATAATAATGACCCAATAATATAATAATATGAAATTAACAGACATTCTGTATAGTGAGTACTATTACTTTTTATATTTCAGTACATTTTGGTGCAAATACTAAAGTATTTTACTTAAGTACAATTTTGAAGGCAGGACTTTTATTTGTAATGAAGTATTTATATAGTAGAATATTGCTTCTTTTAATAATAAATGGTCTGAATACATCCTCCACCACAGGTAAAAGGGTCCTTAATATGCACTTGATGGCTATATACAAGTTAATGTGCTACAAGACTGAGGCTAAAACTAATGTCCCGGGCAAAACATCAGTGTCCTCACCAGTTGATAATCCATGTAGAAGTAATTTAAATAAAGGGGAAGCATTGTTTTTGTCAGCAGTGTAGAGCTAGTTATTCCTAGTCTTATTAGGTTTAGTAAATTTTGATTAGTTTTATGTATAATGAGGAAAAACGTACGCTCAGAGTTGTATGTCATTCTAACATAACACTGTTCGGATGCTTAGCTTACATAGTTGGGTAAGCATGACAGGTTAGATTTATTCTGGCAAACTTTAGATAATTTACTTGTATGGGGTTACTGGAGTAAATGTTTTCCCAAATATAATAAAGAGCAGGAAAGAACCACTAATGTTAACCTAAATTCTGATATAGTAACACCACAGGCTTCCAGGCAGTGGGGAAGTAATACACAAT